>NC_025997.2:127484250-127784250 GCF_000442705.2 Elaeis guineensis | reverse complement strand
ACAGCTATGCTATCATACTCTTTTATTATTTTTTAATAAAAATATGGAAGGAGAATTCTCTTTTTGATGGATTAAGAATCGGTTGGTTTTTGTTTTTTCTTGAAATCCTTCCTTTCCGGCAACAAGCAGTGGGTGGCGGTGGTGGTGGCGGCAATGGCGATAAAAAAAGAGGAGGAGAGTGGAGGTCATAGAGAAAAAGGTAGATAATGAAGAGAGAGAGAGGAGGGCATCATAGAGATAGATAGAAACTTGTTTGGCCGAGCTAAAGGGAGGGAGAGGAGTTGGAGGTGGTTGGAGAATTGGAGGAGAGGGCTTCAGATTGGTGGGGATGGTAGAGCTGACGCTACCGCATATGAAGTGGTAGTACAGGACTGGCATAATAGTGGTGTTGGCGAGAAAGGTGTGCACAGCCACCATGACGAACATGATGAGCCTCTTTGATATTGCAGCCCACCACTTATGCCCTTGCAACCTTCCTCCTCCTCCTTTTATCTTACTTATAATCTGGTGTTGTCCTCTTCCTGTTTGGATCTCACCCACAATCCAAATCCACTCTCTTCCCCCTTCGATTCAGGTCTCATGTGTGACCCCAATGCCACCATCCATGTTCTCCTCTTTGGATCCCGCCTACGACCACCACCACCCTCTTTTTGCTTCTTAGATCTCACCTGTGACCTCGACATCGACCTCCTCCTCTCCCCTCTTAGGTGCATCTCCGTCGCCACTTATTATCTCTACCAAAATATCGAGGAAAATGGGAAGGATAAATTTTCAAAAAACCCTTAAACTTTGAATTACTTACTTAATTGTCATTGTTTTCAATTTCAAAATATCCTTTAAGTTGAAAGTACTTGCCACACTAGCAACGCACATAATCAGATACAACTGATTGCTGATGGGTAAATCAATACCATTCATGTTGAATTCGATAGTCAAAGAAAAATAAATGGTAAAAGGACTTAAAAGCCTTTTAGAGTATGATAGCAAAAGCCTAGATAAAATAGGATAAAATCTTTTGTTTTATTAAAGATATAATTAGTTTTTTACATAACTATTCTAGAAATATTCATTCTCAATCAAATATAAATTAATTTAGAATATATCATTTTTCTAAGGATAATTAAATAATAAAAAATCACCTCTTCGGATATCAGCTTCCTAAGTAAAAACATTTTGATAAATTTTTTTTCACGTAAAAAAAATTTCCTCACGAACTAAACAAATGCTTCAAAAATAGATCTCATCACAAAAAGCCGGCCCCTCCAATGATCAGCCTCCACCAGGCAAGAAGCAAAGATAGAGATTTTCTAGAACCACACCAAGTACCTAACCATGTAGAGTTTTAGGGTGGGCATGCACAACGAAAGCATAATGGATTTCAAAATTTAAATTAAGAAATCTTAAATATAAAATTCTTAAACCAGTATTTTTTTGATGATTAACAATTATATATAATATAAATTTAAAATTAAATTTAAGCTATAGAAGAATACCTGCAGCACTTAATCCAAATTCCGGCAGAACCTCCATCAGGCACCCAATTGTTTGCCATCCAACGGTGATCCACACAGGACTATGATCAGGACACCAACTCTTTGAGATGATTTTTTCTTCAAAATTCTTACTCTGAGAATTTTCTTAGACACCAGGACCTCAAGACCCTCTTTCTCTTCTCTTAGCCTTCCTATCCCTACCTTTCTTCTCTTCTCGTCTTCTTTAATTCTCTTCTTAGACTTTTGTCCTAAAATCGGACTTGTCCTTACTATTTTTAGACTTATTCTAACAAGAGAAGGAAGGGACTAATTAGACAATAGGGAGAGAATGTTAGAAAGAAAGAAAGAATTGAAAATCTGAATGAATCCAATCCCCCGGCGCACCCCCTTAAATACTTAGCGATGGGTTGCCTTCGAAAATTATTCGCGCCCCTTCCACACGCCATGTCGCATCCATCAGAAAATCTCATGCCTCCTGATGAATTCTCATACCCATCTGAAAGATTTTGATATATGGCAATCATCAAAAAAAAATTCAAGAGATGCTTCACGCAGAAGGACTCTTCGGAATATTTTTCTCGATGATTCTTCGATGCGTCGCATAGCTTCCCATGACATAATTTTTCTCCACCACCCATTAGCACAATATTATCCATCCAATAGCCAAAAATGAAGGCACTAACATCAGAATGGCATAAAAAAAATCTCAGATTAAGAAGTGGCGTGACAAATGGGTTAGCGTCCTTCACGAGTTGGACTCTTGGTCAGGCGCATGGATCAGACTCACAGGATTTCTAACTTCGACAAATTTTCACGTTTAAACCAGAAAGAATTTTAACTTCAAAAAAAATTTTTATGCTCAAAATTAAGTTAAAAATTATCTAAAAATTTATTTCATCATGAAACATTGGATAAGCTCGAGGATGAGGCATCCCATCTTATGGGACATAAAAGCTATTTTCTGCGCACAAAAACTGCACCCACGCACAAGAAAAATTCTTGACTTGTGGAGACTTAGTTTCTTGGCTCCAAATTTTTGGTACATAGAGCTAAGCACTGATCTAACTCAAACTCAAAATTGATTTGAATTAATTTGGCCTTAATTAGCCTAATTTGAAATCAATTTCGAACCCAATTTGAAACAGGGAGCTAGTTTTTGCAACATGTGCTAGTATGTCAATTTTGCAAATATAATCTAATCCAATTAGACTTCTCATCAATTTTTTTTGTATATGACCCATTGAATTCCACATCTAACCAGCAATAGATTTGAGTACAAGTCGATTTGATTTGATTAGAATTTAATCTAACCGATCTAGATCCAATTGAACTAACTTGATTTCAATAATTAGAACTCTTTCTAATTGACGATTGAATTAAATTCTTTAATTCGATCAAATCCACAAGACAAGATTGACATCTAACAATTTATCATGTCTATCTAAAATATATAAAATTTTAGTAGAAATATCAAAAATATTCTTCAGTGAAACGTTACCATGCAATTTGATCCTGTGATCTTCCTGCACCCCGAATGTGACTCCGAATATAGAATGATATCAAATCTAATATCATACTCATATTTCTCTCAATCTTATATGATGATTCAATTAATAAAATATTAAAAATTTTTTAAAATTTTATTTTGCTTTTGATCAAAGACTTCCTAAATCATCAATCGATCAAAACAAGTAGGATGCAATCTCCTCTTACCAGGAGTGATCGATTCCATGTTGACCTACTCACAATCTCCATACACATTCTATCATATCCAGAACATCCCGTATATGACTAACTCATGAATGAGTATCAACCAAAAAAATATGAATTCATATATACAAAATTCTATAGTCGTCTCAGGTCAAAGGATTATGTACATAACTCCCACTATAAGAAAACATCTTTTGACGAGTAAGTAAATTCCATAAGATGTTTCTTAAGTCGGATCAATTTAGTGAACTCATTCTCTAATGAGCACCCACTTCCTTGTATTAGTGTCTCACACAAGTGGCATATGAGATCAGCCACCCTCTCCATCGAGCATACATAGGAAGTACTAGTCTATCCAGAACATTGATCCTCTTCTCAATGCTCCTATAATTAGGAATATTCTAAATGAGAGTTTTTAAGATTTTAGGTCTCATAGGTATGATCTCATTATAACCTTAAACCCATTATCCTGATTTATGGAGTTCATCATAATCATTACAAAAGTAAGATGCAGCATATGATGAAAAATATTTTTTATAATTTAAAGAGTCAATACATGAGTCTGGAAGATTACAAGAAAAATTTATCAAAATATAAATTTCGATTGACCTGTAGGGCATATTCCTTTCAATCTCTCACTTGCACTAAAGCCAATCATCCTTATATTTTATCTCCATACAATCGAGATGGCGATCGAACCACTGCTGTGGTAGAGCCTTAGTGAATGGGTCTGCTATGTTATTCTTTGTTCTACTCATTCAATGACAATATCTTATCTTTTGATTATTTCACGAACGAGATGGAAGCATCTTAGAATGTGCTTGGATTTATGATGAGATTTTAGTTCCTTTGCTTGAGCAACTGCTCCAGTATTATCACAGTAAAGTAGTACCGGATTCTTAATCTCAGGAACGACATCCAATTCAGTGATGAACTTCTTCATCCAGACAGCTTCTTTGGTGGCTTTACTTGCAACTATATATTCTGCCTCAGTGGTTGAGTCAGCTACAGTCTGCTGCTTGAAACTTTTTCAACTAACAGCTCCACCATTAAGAGTAAAGACATATCCTGAAGTGGACTTGCTATCATCAGGGTCTGATTGAAAACTAGTGTCAGAATAACCTTCTAGTTTTAGATCAGATTTTTCATATACCAAAAAAATATCTTAAGTCCTTCTCAGGTACTTAAGAATATTTTTCACTGCTTTCCAATGATCCTCTCCTGGATCAGTCTGAAATCTACTAACTATGCCTAAAGCATAGGCAACATCAAGCCTAGTACATAGCATAGTATACATGATCGACCCTACTGCCGAAGCATGGAGAATAGAACTCATTCTATTTTTCTCTTCCGATGTTTTAGGAGACATCTTTTTAAAGAGATGTATGCCTTGACTCATGGATAAGTAGCCTCTTTTACTCCCATCTATGCTAAACCTCTTTAGCACTAAGTCTATATACTTGGATTGGGACAAGCCTAACATCCTCTTAGATCTATCCTTATAGATCTTTATACCTAGTATATAGGATGCTTCACCCAAATCCTTCATAGAGAACTTACTTGATAGCCATGTCTTGATCGATTGTAATATTGAGATATCATTCCCAATAAGAAGTATGTCATCTACATATAAAATTAAGAAGACAATGGCACTCTCACTAGTCTTCTTGTATACACAAGGTTTATCCATATTTTTGATAAAATCAAATTCTTTGACTGTAACATCAAATTGGATGTTCCAACTCCTCGAGGCCTGTTTTAATCCATAAATAGATTTCTTAAGCTTGCATACCTGATTTACTCTCTCTTTTGAGATAAATCCTTCTGGCTGAGATATGTAAACTTTCTCAAGTAACCATTAAGGAAGACAATCTTCACATCCATTTGTCAAATCTCATAATCATGGTATACTGCTATTGCAAGCATAATCTATATAGATTTAAGCATCGTAACAGGTGAAAATATTTCATCATAATCAATAACTTATTTTTGCCTGAAACCTTTAGCTACCAATCTAGCTTTATAGGTTTCAACTTGGCTATCTGCTCCAATCTTTTTCTTATAGACCCATTTGCATCCAATAAGGATCACACCCTCTAATGCATCAACCAAAGTCCATACTTGGTTGGAGTACATGGAGTCTATTTTTGATTTCACAGCCTCTAGCCATTTGTTTGAGTCCCTACTCATGATGACTCCGTATAGGTTAAAGGTTCATCATTTTCAATGATGTGAGTTTCATTATTCTCAATAATGAACCCATATCTTATTGGTATATTTCGTACTCTATCCGACCTTCAGAGAGGAGGTATATTTTATGGTTGTACTTCATTAATGGATATTTTTGGTTGAAGATCATCTTGTGCTTGCATTTGTAGGTCTTGAACTTCTCCAAGTTTAATTTTCTTCCCACTGCCTCTTTCTAGAATAAACTCTTTTTTCATAAAAGTGGCATATTTACTGACAAACACCTTATGTTTAGTAGGATGGTAAAAGAGGTATCCTATACTCTCTTTAGGATAGCCTACAAACAAGTATTTATCTGTCCTAGCACTCAGCTTATGTCCAAAATTTTTTTTGACATAAGCTGAACAGCCCCATATTTTAAGATACCTAAGATTAGACTTCTTTCCTCTCCATTCTCATATAGAGTGCTTGGTACATATTTTGAAGATACTTTGTTCAGAATATAGACAGCAGTTTCTAGGACATGTCCCCAAAAAAAAATAGGCAAATCTGTAAGGCACATCATAGACCGCACCATATCTAATAAAGTACGATTCTTCCTTTCTACTACACTATTTAGCTGTGGTATATAGGGAGGGGTCCATTCTAAGAGAATTTTATTTTCTTTAAGATGATCTAGAAACTCATTTGATAAGTATTTTCCTCCTCGATCAGATCGAAAGATTTTAATATCTTTTTTAATTTATTTCTCGACCATAATTTGATATTCTTTAAATTTATCAAAGACTTCAGATTTGTATTTCATAAGATACACATATCCAAATCTAAATAAATCATCAGTGAATGTTATAAAATAAGAGTGTCCTCCTCTGACTTTTGTTGTTATAGGACCACATACATCAGTATATATAAGTCCTAATAACTCACTTGTCCTTTCTCCATGTCCACTAAATGGAGTCTTAATCATTTTTTTCATAAGATAAGATTCACAAGTACCTAATGATTCATAATCATAAGGATCAAAGAACTCTTCTTTGTACAACTTGCTAATCCTTGTCTCACTTATATAACCAAGTCGATAATGCTAAAGTAAAGTATTATTTAATTCTTCTCTCTTTCATTTTTTACTTTCATTAATATAAAAAATATTGTCATTAGATAGAATCAGAAGATCATTATTAATAATGCCATGATAAAAAATTTTATTAGAAAAAAAATTAAGCAACTATTACTCTTTCCATTTATTTCAAAATCTTGTTGCAATAGCAACGATACAAAAATAATATTTCTAATGATCTTATGTATATAATAACAGTTTTCTAGCTCTAAGATCTTTTCAAAAGGTAACTTTAACATATATATCCCCACAGCCTCTGCTTGGATGGACTCTTCTCCAGCACTGTAGAGCTCGAAATCACCCTTCTTCAGCATTCTAATATTCTGCAGCCCCTGCAATGATTTGTACTTATGAGAATCGCAGGCGGTATCCAATACCTAAGAGTCTGAATTGAAAGAACTTAATGACAAAATTGTATGTATCTCATACATACCTTTTAGTGTGTCGTTTGCACCAGCCTTTACAGTTGCAAGATATAACTTGTAATTTCTTTTTCAGTATCCTGTCTTGCCGTAGTGAAAGCAGGTACCCTATCCTGAGACTTTCTTCTCCTTCTTCATCTTGCCATCCTTAGGATTCAGTGCTTTCTTTGAACCCATAAAATCTGACTGCTTCTTAGAGATTTTACCCACAAGAAGAAGTTGAGCTTTTTCTTTCTTTATATGGCTCTCAGCTGTCTTAAGCATATTCAACAGCTCAGACAAGAAGATATTCAGTTTGTTCATGTGATAGTTCACGACAAACTGAGTGAATGACTCGGGAAGAGATTGCAGGATCAAATCTTGATTTAATTCTTTATCTATCACAAAACCTAGTTGACCCAATCTAGTAATCAGATCAATGACCTTCAGAACATGGTCTTGTACGGATGATCCCTCAGTCATTCTAACATGAATAACTGTTTAGATATCTCATATCTAGCAGTCCTACTCTGTTCTCCATACAACTCTTTAAGATTGAGAAGTATGGATTGAGTATCCATGCTTTCATGCTGCCTCTGTAACTCATTACTCATAGAGATCAGTATGATGCACTTGACAGTCAAACTGTCATTCTTCCACATCCTGTATGTGGATACCTCCTCCTCTGTGGCATTATCCCCAACCTCTTATGGTTCGAAGATGTCAAGAATATAAGAGAGCTTTTTCTGAATGAGTACGATCTTTAAATTTTTCAATCAGTCTACATAATTGGGATCGATCAACTTGTTAGAATCTAAAATTTTTTGCAATGATAGTGAAGATGCCATTTGTAGAATTTAATCTATAATAATTAAAAAATATTATATAAGTAAACAACTCATATTGACTCATACAATTAAATAAAGTCTTTAGATTTAATTGTGTCTTCCACTATTTTATCGAACATCATAACCCTCTATTATGATGAACGAGACATATTTCATATTTATCTTAGTGAGATTGAGACCCTAATTCCTCATAATGATCTTGTGTTAATACAACAAATTCTTATGAGTTTATAGGTAGAAAATTCTTTCCAATTGCATCTCATGCAATTCTCAATATCATATCTTGGCCTCTAAGACATTATTAGTCTTGTGTTAACACAACAAGATATAATATTTTAGTTAAATTAGACCCTTCATTTCAATATAGTCAAATTCTAATATAACTGTCATTGTGTTAACACTACAAAGTAGTACATTCAAAATTACCGTAAGCATCTTCTATGCACCATGATTATGTTATATCAATCTTTGTGACAAGCCTTGTGTTAACACAACAAGCTGGCCATAGTTCATGATGTAACATTAACCTCGCATGAAGGAAGGCCCTTAGTAGTGTTTTCAACATTAAGATTTTTCAATATCAAGATTGCTTAATCAAATTGGCCAGGTAAGTAAGATGGGAGTCTTCCCATTGCTTTCCTTAGACACTAATAAATTAGTCAGGTCAAACAACGAAACCAATTAAAGAACCACCTATAGCACTTTCCTAGACACCAATTGATCAATTGATCAAGAATTGGTTAACCCATAGTTGTATATCACTATCACTTAATATAATTTTTAATAAGGACTTTTATTTAGTCTCATGCACATTCTAACTATATAATGTCAATTCATGTATCAGCATTAAAACATTCTATATGTGTAAATGTAACATATGAACATTCATCAATGATGAAGTGGTGAATCATATATGCATCATTTCATATCATCATATGAAAGTATAATAGAAGACATAAATTATTTTATAGTATAAATCATACTATGTATCACATAAACATTATGTATATATGATTGAACCAAACAAGGCCAGCTCTAATACCACTGTAGGGTTTCAGGGTGGGCATGCACAGCGAAAGCATAATGAATTTTAAAATTTAAATTAAAAAATTTTAAATATAAAACTTTTAAATCAGTATCTCTTTGATGATTAACAATCATATATAATATAAATTTAAAATTAAATTCAAGCTATAGAAGAATACTTGCAGCGCTTAATCCAAATTCTGACAGAACCTCCATCAAGCATCCAATTGTTCGCCCTCCAATGGTGATCCACATAGGGCTATGATCAGGATACTAACTTTTTGAAATGATTTCTCCTCCAAAATTCTCACTCTGAGAATTTTTTTGGACACCAGGATCTCAAGACCCTCTTCCTCTTCTTCTAGCCTTCTTATCCCTACCTTTCTTCTCTCCTTGTCTTCTTTAATTCTCTTCCTAGACTCTTGTCTTAAAATCGGACTTGTCCTTACTATTTTTGAACTTATCCTAATAAAAAAAGAAAGAGACTAATTAGATAATAGGGAAAGAATATTAGAAAGAAAGGAGGAATTAAAAATCTGAATGAATCCAATCTCCCAGTGCACCCCCTCTTAAATACTTAGCGACGGGTTGCCTTAGGAAATTATTCGTGCCCCTTCCACGCGCCATCTCGCATCCATCAAAAAATCTCATACCTCCTAATGAATTCTCATATCCATCTGAAAGATTTTGACACATGACAATCATCAAAAAAAATCTAAGAGATGTTTCGCATAGAAGGACTCTTCGAAATATTTTTCTTGATGATTCTCTGATGCATCACACAGCTTCCCATGACATAATTTTTCTCCACTACCTATCAGTACAATTTTATCTATCCAATGGCCAAAAATGAAGGCGTTAACATCAGAATGGTGTGAAAAAAATCTCAGATTAAGAAGTGGCGTGACAAATAGGTTAGAGTCCTTCACAAGTTGGACTCTTGGTCAGGCGCATGGATCAGACTGAAAAGATTTTCAACTTTGATGAATTTTTACATTTAAACTAGAAGAAATTTTAACTTCAAAAAAAATTTTATGCTCAAAATTAAATTATAAATCACTCAAAAATTTATTTCATCATAGAATATTGGATAATCTCGAGGATGAGGCGTCCCATCTCATGGGACGTGAAAGCTATTTTCTGTGCACAAAAACTGCACCCACACACAAGAAAAATTCTTGACTCATGGAGACTTGGTTTTCTGACTCTAAATTTTTGGTACATATAGCTAAGGACTGACCCAACTCAAACCCAAAATTGGATTGAGTTAATTTAGTCTTAATTAGTTTAATTTGGAATCAATTTCAAATCCGATTCGAAACAGAGAACTAGTTTTTACATGTGCTAGTATGTCAATTTTGTAAATATGATCTAATCCAATTAGACCTCTGATCAATTTTCTTTGTGTGTGACCCATTGGATTCCATATCTAACCATCAATAGGTCCAAGTGCAAGTCGATTTGATTTGATTAAAATTTAATCTAACCGATCTAGATCCAATCGAACTAATCCGATTTCAATAATTAGAACTTTTTCTAATTGGCGATTGAATTAAACTCTCTAATTCAATCAAACTCACAAGACAAGATTGACATCTAGCAATGTATCATATCTATCTGGAAGATATAAAATTTTAGTAGAAATATCAAAAATATCCTTCAGTGAAAAGTTACCATGCAATTTGATCCTGCGATCTCCCTGCACCCTGAATATGACTTCGGATATGGAATGATGTCAAATCCAATATCATACTCATATTTCTCTCAATCTTATATGATGATTCAATTAATGAAATATTAGAAACTCTTTCTAATTTTCATTCTGCTTTGATCAAAGGCTTCCTGAATTATCAATCGATCAGAGCAAGTAGGATGCGATCTTCTCTTACCAAGAGTGATCGATTTCATGTTGACCTACTTGTAACCTCCATACACATTCTACCATATCCAGAATACCCCGTACATGACTAAGTCATGAATGAGTATGAACCAAAAAAATATGGATTCATGTATATAAGTTTTATGGTAGTCTCAGGTCAAAAGATTATATGCACAACTCCTACTATTAGAAAACATCTTTTGATGAGTAAGTAAATTCCATAAGATGTTTCTTAAGTCGGATCAATTCAGTGAACTCATTCTCTAATGAGCATCCACTTTTTTGTATTAGTGTCTCATATAAGTAGCATTGAGATCAGTCATCCTCTCCATCGGGCATATATAGTAAGTGCTAGTCTATTCGGAATATTGATCCTCTTCTCAATGCTCCTATGACTAGGAATATTCTAAATCAAGATTTTTAAGATTTTAGATCTCATAAGTATGATCTTATCATAATCCTAAATCTATTATTCTGATTTATGAAGTTCATCATAATCATTACAAAAGTAAGATGCAACATATGATGAAAAATATCTTTCATTATTTAAAGAGTCAATACATGAGTCTGGAAGATTACAAAAAAAATCTATAAAAATATAAATTTTAATTGATTTGCAAGGCATATTTTTTTCAAATCGGTTTTCAAACCTATCTAAACCCTTAAAAATCATGCAATGGAAGTCGTAGTGGGATCTCGAAGAGGCGAAAGTGATCCCCAGTGGCTGGGTTAATTTAGCTATGATACCATGTCAGAAGAGAGTAAGGGGTAGAGGAACAGGTCACAGAATAACTTCTTGAAGAAACTAGAGTAAACCGTGCTAAAATGATCTAATCTACGAAAAAATACAAACACAACATGTTTTATGTTCTTTACCCCCTTGGACCTCTTAAATTGTTCTAATGACCAGATACAACGGATTTCTCCACGGTGGCTCCGGGAATTTGTTACTATCTGACCCAGATCAAACACTCCTTGCAAGCTGTGGACAGCGAGGCTCTTTTGTTCTGGTCTTTCTTTGTGGGATCTGGATGCCTGCGTTGAAATAGGTGGCAGAGGGACCCACGCACTTGGGATCAATCGAGTCAAGCGCACAGCAAGCGGGTGATCACGTTATGCACAGTACGCCGCACCAACTTGATTGGATGTTATTTTTTTTTGTACACTCGCTGACTCTTGCCATCCCATTTACAACGATGAGGAAAAGAGATTGGTAGGCGCACGTCGAAATTCTAAAGCTGGCCCGGTAAACATTCTCAAAAGAGTAACTACTAACAAAATCAGTTTGTGGCACCCAAATTTGTAACTGGTTATATTTATGCATTATTTTTTTTTCTTAATTATTATTTTTGATGAAAATAAGAGGTAGCTAGATGCTGCTCTCTGTTTATTGGATAAACAGGAGAAGAATGTATAGAGGTTACATCAATCTTATTTGTATCTATACTATTATAATGCATACTTTCTAACATGAGATCTATGTGTCTCAATCCTATAAGTTTGGATCTTCCAGAGTGTATTTTGCACTGTCATGTATGGTTGGATTGGTAATGTATTGTCTATCTTGAAATAGGTGATTTTTATCGATCGCATTGTTGTACTCGACAATGCGGACATATCAAACATGACAGATTAAAAAATACGTGATAATTATTTATTTCAAAGATCATGAACAACATTCTGTGATATAAAGTACGTACCATAAAAGATTCTGACTCTCATGTCTCGTCCCTTTTACTTTCTAGGAGTGGAGGGATGTGAAACCCATCTAGTTTACCTGTCTAACCCTTATAATTTTGAGTGGCTTGGTGAATTCTTTCTTATCTTTTTATTTATATATATATCTTTTTATTTATATAAATATAATTATTTTAATATTTATTTTTTTTTTCTAAAATAATTAAAAAAAGGAAAGAAAACAAATGCTTCACATCAATGGTGAAGGACAAAAGCCAAGAAGATTCCACCATTGCAAATCGCCTACACTACCATCTATTTCGCATTGTGCACTACAGCGAAAAGGGAGGGGGGTGGTTGTAGACTATTTTTTGCCGATACTTTTTGGAAGTGTCGACAAGTTATGCTGATCTACCGACGTTTTTAAAAAATATCATGATTCAACGACATTTAAAAGTATCGTAAAATTTCATCATTTTCAACACCGATGTTTATAGCAAAAGCGTCGCTAAATACAGAAAATATCAATAATTTTTTACATCATTATTTAACGACGCTAAAAAGCATCGTTAGATTCGATTAATACCCCCATTCTCCCGTACCTTAATTTATCTGCCGCCATCCCCTCCCACCCATTCCTCCATCTCCATCTCCGTCGATTCTTCGCCGCCGGCGCCGCACCCACCATCCACACCGCACCGCCATCCGCCGCTCCCCTCTGCTGCCGCGTCCGTCCACGCCGCACTCGCTGTCGCTGCCGTCATCGTCACTGTTCGCCCAATCTCCCACTTTTTTGTCTCGTCTGGTGCCAGACTCGGCCTCTACATCTTTGTTATCATTCTCCCCTTCATTGGTACTTCCCTTCTTTTCCTTTTCTTCTTTCTTTAATTTCTTGAAATTTGTAGAATCATATGGGTTTATAGATTTTTTTTTCCCAATTTTTTTGAAAATTTTCTGGCATATACCTGGAGGATATCTATCTTATTTTTGTTCTAGTGTTATGCCCTCTGTATTACTACCATCAGACGCACCCGGTGAATTATCCACTCCTTGAAATTTTTATAGTGTCTACATTCACCCGGCTTGTTCCTCAGTCGGGTGAATGAATACGATCCAATCAGCAAGCAGAGACATGCATGGTTTGGATCCTATTGATTTGAAATCAATTTTCAAATTAAAATAATTTGAATTGATTTTTTAAAATTAAAATTAAAATCAAACTGACTATATATAAAAATCTATTTCGATTGAATCAAAAAAATCAGTTTGATTTAATTTGATTTTATCGGATTGTAGACTATTGAACTTCTGTCAAATAAAATTTTTAATATTCATCAAAACAGTAAACGGACTTTTTACATTCATCAAAATGGCAAATGTGGACGAATTCTTTATGTGGACATACAATAAGTAATTTATTAAAGACGTGTTTCTAACATTCATCAAGACAGTAAAATGCAGATAACATTCATCAAAATGGTAAATGTGGACGAATTCTTTATGTGGACATACAATAAGTAATTTATTAAAGACGTGTTTCTAACATTCATCAAGACAGTAAAATGCAGATAATATAAAAGTAATATACTTCCAAGCGACAACTATGAAAATTGGTCTAGATTGAACTAAAGTAGCATCCTCTCTAATCTGGAGGTGGATAAATGATCAGAATATTATGGTAAATCAGAATTTAGCTGAATGCATATAAAATTTGGTGTGAGTGTACTAGATAGAGCATGGTCGGTTCATTTATAGTTAATAGACTGTTAAACAGGATGAGATGAACTAATAACACTCAATTAGAAAGCAGGAAACGAGAATATGTGACTACATTTAAAGAATATTTTGAGAAAATCTTGGACAATTTGTCGTCCATAATAATGATTGGTAAAGAATTATCCATCAGCCTTACACCATTTACAATGTTTTAAAACCAAATAATCAAAATCAATTAACTTCAGTATAAATAATAGTATAATAATAACCTGACAGTGATCACATTTTCAATGTTACATCAACATCGCCCAACAAAATAAATAGATTAAGAGTATCAAAAAAGAAAAAAAAAACATCCAATTGTTTAGCCGAACGCATGGTTGGTAGACCATACTAACTGTAGCAATTGAACTAGAACTAATTCTTTTCTTTTCTATATGGTTTCAATAAGAAACTTTTACCTGATGCCATTCTTTAGCTGAAAGCATAGTTGGTAGATTATACTAACTGTAGCAATTGAACTAGAAGGATGTTACCTTATCTTATTATCCCTATGGAGTGGAAAATGCTTACAACTTTATAAGCATAATGAATATTTCAAGGCTAAATTAGAAGGATGTTTTGGACAGAGAGAGGGGTTTATATGGTGTAAAATTTGTGATTCAACAAAGACAGGAGCCATGATCCAGTGACACCTAGAGTATCAATCAATTTATATGATGAAAAATCCTCCTCGAGCCAAAGCCAGCAACTGATGCCAGCGTAAGGGGAGATCTCCTAGAAGAAATAGACCAAATTTATGGGAATACTTATAGATATTAAGAAGAAATGGTGCAGAAAATTAGGGTTTTGAATGAATCAATTAATGTTCCTTAGGACTGCCGCTGAGAAGAGCCACATAAGGTTTAGTACTCCTCACCTGCTCTCTTTGGGAGGTCTCTCCATTTGCCTTCGCCATGGGCTTTTATGTAATCGGCGAGGATCTTATCCTCCTGAGCAGACCATGATCCTTGATTGAGTCCCACCTTGGAGCAACAAAGTCCAAGCATATTCTCAAGCCTCCCCGGATTGTGCTCGTTTTACTCTAAAAGATTATACAACCATAAGAAGTTTGTGATTAACCTTGTACATAGCAGAATCCCTAGCATTTCTACTCCAAGCATGGGCAATAACGTCCCTTGCCAGAGATACTCCCTTGGAAAAATCTCAAAAGACAAATGTTTAGAACATCTATGCCTACCAGAGTCAAGATGAAGCAACAAGGGGGCATTGAAGGCATTGTGATCAATATGGGATCCCATAGTATTAGAAAAGAATTGTAACCAACTAGAGTTATTTAAAGCATGGTCAAGCTGGCCCTGACCTAGCAAGCCCTGGGTGATTGCTACACCAAGAGGGATCAAAGAAGCTAAGTTCATGAAACTCTTGATCAGCCACAAAATTATGAAATTGATGCACTTTCCAAGAGATTTTGAAGTCCCTACCACCCCTGTCATCATGCATGGAGAGAACAACATTAAAACCACCTATTATAAGAGAAGAAATGTTGAGAAAAATTACTTTACCAAGCTCTCTCCACAATACTTGATACTAAATTGACCTCTTTTTCCATGCCACAATTATCCCACTGAGAAATAAGGGTGGCAATCAGATCGAGCCCGGTCATAAACGGATTGGATCAAAAATGGGTTGGGTTAGAAATGTCTAAATCTAAATCTGATCAGTTGATTAAATATGTCAGATTTTAAAATCTGAACCAACCCCATTTAATAAACAAGTTAGCTGATCCAACTCATTTAATCTATTTATTAAATGAGTAACTTGTTTATATAACCAACCTAAGTTGTTTTATCTGTTTAAAAAATAGTTGGATTTATAACTACCGGAGCTATTAACCCAACCCAAAATTGAATCTGTTTAACCCATTACACACATCAACAAAACAACATCCAAATGAAACATTAATGTACATATTCTACTGCATACATACATCGAACCATAGACCCGTCTTTTGATTAATGTACATATTCTATTGTATCCGTATATTTATTTATTTTTATACGGATAAAAGAATTATGTACATTGGTCAATTGATTGTCCAATATGGACAGTTTGAAAAATGTGAGTAATTCTATAGGTCATTACAATAATCAAATGGTATGCTGAGGATTCGAAAAAAATTTCAGACGGTATTTTCCTTTTATTCTCCCTATATGGGAGAATTAAGAAAAAATGCTGCCAAAAATTTTTTTGGCTCTTGTTGCATATCATTTGATTACTGTAATTGACCTATAGAATTAATGCATTTTCTGAATGGGATAGGACCTTCTTTACCTATTAGTTGATGATAGCAAGCATTTACTATGTAAACCATATCATATCTAGATGTATTTTTGAGTCTTCAAGTTATATAATAAACTACAATAGCTGTTATTTTTTTGGATTTTATGAAATGACTGATATTTTTTACTCATTGCATTAATACAGATTGTATAATTTTTTTTATTTTTAGATAAATTGCAAGTTCGATCATTTTTATCCTACAATGGACAAAAATTGGATAAATAAATCAAGGAATAGTAAAGAATATTTAGATGGAGTTCATGACTTCATTAAATTTGGTATGGAGAAAAGTAGTTTGAATGGAAAGATTTTATGTCCATATCAGAAATGTGTAAATAGTTCTTCTTTAGATCCACAAATTGTTGAAGAATATTTGGTATGGAATGGTTTTTTAAGAGGTTATACCGACTGAATTTTTCATGGAGAATCTATGTTGCCATCATCATGTAACCAACCCCTGACTCATTTTGGATCCACTAACCTACAAGACAATTCTGCAAGAGATGATGATATAAGGGGTTTGATCACAGATGCTTTTGGACTTGATGTTCAAAATTTAGGAGAATCCAGTAGTATCCAAGAAACAGTTGGGATGTTTGATGGATGTACGCATACGGAACGTATGCATGTTGAGGAGCTTATACATACATCTAATGATGAGACAGCTCGTTATCACATCTTAATGAAAGATGCAGATGAAGAATTATATTCGAGTTGTACGAAATTTTCTAAGATTTTTTTTCTTATACATTTATTTCATTTAAAATATTTGAATGGATGGTCTGGAAAGAGTTTTACCATGCTGCTCAAGTTATTAAAGGATGCATTTCCAAAAAGTACTCGTTTACCACTATTGTATTATGAAGCCAAGAAAGTAGTAAAGGAATTGGATCTTAGATACGAAAAGATTCATAGTTGTCCGAAAGATTGTATGTTATATCGGGATGAAAATGCTAATCAAGAGTCATGCAATGTATGTGGATCTTCAAGATGGATAACACAAAAAGAAGATTGAGACGATGTACTGAATGAATTGGATGCAACGCGGAGTAAAAAGAAACCGACGAAGGTATTGCGTTACTTTCCTCTTATACCTAGATTGAAAAGGATTTATGCATCATTAAAAACAACTTCATCAATGTGATGGCATGACAAAGGACGTACAAAGGATGGAATGTTGAGACATCCAGCAGATAGTCTTCAATGAAAAGTATTTGATAATAGGCATCCTGATTTTGCCTCTGATGTTCGCAGTGTTAGGTTTGGCTTAGCTTCTGATGGCTTCAATCCATTTCGGACCCTGAGTTCTACCTACAGTACTTGACCAGTCGTTTTGATACCTTACAATTTACCACCATGGATGTGCATGAAACAATCATCACTTATCTTGTCAATGGTTATTCCAGGAGATAAGGGTCCAGGCAATGATATCGATATTTTTTTACAGCCTTTAATAGAGAAATTGAAACAGTTGTGGGAGGGTATTGATGCATTTGACACTTTCAACGGCCAAACATTTAAACTACGGGCAGCTTTGTTATGGACTATTAATGATTTTCCAGCATATGCCAATTTATCTGGCTGGAGTACAAAGGGACGGGTCGCATGTCCTTGTTGTAGAGATTCAACACATTCAATTTAGTTAAAACATAGAGGTAAATTTTGTTACATGGGACATCGTCGATGGTTGGAAGCAAATCATCCATTTCGATTTCAGAAAGATTTGTTTGATGGTACTATAGAATTGGGATGTGCCCCTATTCCACCTTCTGGAACTGATGTTCATAGATAAATGGATGGCATCAATTACAGCTATGGTAAGCACTCAAAGTTCTCTAAAAAAAAGAGGAAGGGATGATGTTGAAAGCTCAATGCACGAAGGGTTACCTGAGAAAGTCAGTATCAGTACTATAGATGCAGAGGTGTTTCAAGATCCAGATAATTATTTCGAGGATGAAAATGAGGAAGACATGCAGATAGCATCTACACAACAGCCCAGTAAACATTTATGAAAAAAATGAAGTATTTTTTTTGACTTATCTTATTGGAAACATAATCTTATTCGGCATAATCTTGATATCATGCATATAGAGAAGAATGTTTGTGATAATTTACTTGAAACATTTTTAAATCTTGATGGAAAGAGCAAAGATAACATGAAGGCGCGTCTTGATTTAAAAGAAATGGGTATCCGACAGGAGCTTCATCCTAAAATGCTTGCTAATGATAGAATTTATATGCCTCCTGCATGTTACACAATGTCTGCTCGAGAAAAGGATAATTTTTTGAGAGTTTTGAAAAGTATCAAGGTACCTGATGGATATGCATCAAATATTTCATGATGTGTGCATCTAAAGGATCAAAAACTTTCAAATCTTAAAAGTCATGATGGTCACATATTGATGCAAGATATCTTTCCAATAGCTTTAAGATCGTCATTGCCGAAACAAGTTGTTGCAATTGTACTTCGATTACCGTCATTCTTTAAGGCATTATGTTCAAAAGTTATTGATTTTCGAAAACTTGATCAGTTAGAATCCGATATTGTAATTACACTTTGCCAGATGGAAAAGATTTTTTCTCCTGAATTTTTCATTATTATGGTACATCTGCTCATTCACCTAGCTTCAGAAGTTAAAGTTGGTGGATCGGTACATTATAGATGGATGTATCCTATTGAGAGGTATTATTGTAAACCTTAAATCTTTTAATAATTTTATTAGAAACAACAGCATACTGATATTTTAATAAATATTTAATTCTTCAAGGTATGTGGTGCGTCTTAAAGATTATGTGCGAAATAAAACCTATCCCGAGGGCTCGATTGCTGAAGGATATATTGCGGATGAATGTTTGACATTTTATTCAAGATATCTTCAAGGTGTAGAGACTATTTTTAGTCGACCTCAACGGCATAATGACTTTGTGGAGAATGCAGAACTGTATAAGTTCTCAACTGTTGAAAAATTTTTGAGAAGAACTGAAAGTATTGTACTTGATCAAAAATTCTTAGCACAAGCACATCGTTATGTGTTACTTCATAGTGACATAATATCTGACCATCGCAGGTTAGTATATTTAAGGCATGACATCAAGATTTAAATTTTATATTAGATATAATATTCTAAATGATATATTTATATTTTATGCAGTAAATTTTTAATTTATCAGAGATGAGCCAATCATAATATTCGTCCTAATGCAAGGATTGAACAGTGATGGTTGGTCGAGTTATTCCCTATGTGGCTTTCGAATTAGGTGTGATTTATATTTAATTGTGGGATACATTAATTTTTGATATATATTTAATATCAGATAACTCAACAGCACTTCATATCATTTTTTTTAGGTATCAAAGATGATGGAGAGAAATAATTCAGATGAACTAATAGCTCTTGCTCGAGGACCTAACAAGATTGTGAATAGATATAACAGTTTCATAATTAATGGCTTTAAATTTTATACTAAAAAATGAGAAAAATTTAGAAAAATACAGAATAGCGGTGTTATAGTGGAAGTGGATGAAAAATCCTATTATAGTGCACTTAAAGATATCTATGAGTTGGATTATTATGAAAAATTTAAAGTAGTATTGTTTAGATGTGATGGGTAGACATAAACTCACCAAGAGGTTTGAAACAAGATGCAAATGGATTTACACTTGTAAATTTTTCAAGGTTGATACACACTGGTGTATTATTGAAGGATGATCCATTTATTTTTTCATCTCAAGCTCGTCAAGTATTTTATGTACAAGACGTAAAAGATAAAGATTGATTTACTGTCATCAAAATAAAACCTAGAGACTTATATGATATGAAAAACCAACTGGAAGATGATGACGATGACACTTATACACAATGTATGCCCTACAATTTTGTGCCAGCTGATGATTTAAATGCTACGACGACATTGGTTAGGATAGAATTTGAAGGAAACACTACTGCTTGATTGTTACTGGTAATAATTATTTATGATATATATAATTTACATTAATTATTATGTTATTGTACTCCATATATTAACTGATTCTACCTTTTATTTATATAAATGTTAGATGACATCATGCATCGCAGGGGACGATATGCTGGTGTGCAGTTTCAGTTTTCACAGACAGAGGTCGGTACGTCTTCTTCAGCACAGCAGCCTGAGGCTAGTTCAGCTGCACAGCATTTCGAGCCCTGTCCTTCTTCATCATCAGCACAGCACGATCCTCCTGTTCATCAGCCAGATGATGAGATACACGTGTAGGGTATATATTGTCTTTCATATAATTTTATTTTTATTTTATTTTATGTATATTTATGATATCGTTACTTTTATGTATTTTTTGCAGACGAATCCGGGAGAGTATGCCCCAGACGCAGACCCACAGTAGTACGAGATATGTGGCAGATGCGTGAGTACGAGAGAATTATTGTGGAGTGCAATTAGCTAGGTCAGCCAATTAAGAAAGCTGCCTGCTTATTGACTTCATTTTTGGGGACTGTTGTTCGGAGGCCTCAGCTATGTCCGTTGGACTATGCAAAATGAAATGACATGCTTCCAACGTACAAAGTTGAGCTCTTCCAAGTTATAGAGGTAATGAATTGATGTTCATACTGTATATTAATTATTAATCACTTATATAATTTATTTTATTTAATTTTTTTTTTATAGAGCAAGTTTGTTCTCCCTCCATCCACTCATGATTTTGTAATGAAGTCTCTCAACCGCAAATGAAAAGAATATAGAGCACAATTGAAGAGGGACTATATGAGATAGGGTATGACAGAGGAGGAGGTTGCTAGAAATTATCCTCCTGATGTACCTCCTCATCAGTGGATGGAGTTGGTTCATTATTGGTTCTCCGAGATGGCACAGGTATATTATCTGCTCATTATCTTTTCTTTTAAATATTTTATAAAAATATTAATTTATATTGTATATTATATATTATACATATAACAAGTTTTTTACTTTATTTTACAGACTTATTCTGCTATTGGTAGAGCTGCACGAGCAGCTCAGTCTGTTCCTCATACATCGGGGTCGAAGAGTTATGCACGACTCCGACAGAAATTTGTAGGAATTTGTATGTTCCTTAAACTTTCATAATTAACTTCTAATTTTTATGTTGAAATATTTATATAACTAATATCATTATGTATCGTGGATCATATCTGTATCATGATACTCATATATTTTTTTAAATTATTATAATTATTTACTTAAAATTGAAATTATTTGTGTAGGTGGATGAGCATGGGAGGGAATCCGGTAAAGTGGAGTTTTACCGGATGACTCATACCCATCAGGATGGTACTTTTGTTCGAGATGAGTCGAGAGATTTATATGTACGACATTATTAATATTCTATTTTTTGTAATGATTTTAATTTAATTTTGTTAGCTATTAATGTATAACTCTTGTTTTCAAAATAAATACAGGAGAGGGCTACATCTCTCATTGCGGAGCGTGATGACGAGTCCGCAGCATCTACGCAGCAGAGCCGTATCGAGGTCGAGATGTTCACAGAGTTGATGAAACCAGAGCGCTACGGTCGAGTGAGGGGTTATGGAGTAGGAGTCACCCCCACTCAGTTATCTGAGGTTAGTAGATATACGCAGCATGCTGCAGCAGATGCTCAGGATTCACGCGTCTGCAGACTCGAGGCGGAGATACAGGAGATTAGACAGAGTCGTGCCGCTGAGATGGAGGAGATGCGACAGAGCCGTGCCGAGATGTAGGCCATGAGGGGATAGATTGATCGACTTACATCTTTATTAGAGATGTATGGCCCATCTTAGGTAAACACATATTATTAAATATATATTTTTGTATTAATTTAATGATCTATATATTTTTATTTATAGATATGCAAATCATGCTTTTTGATATGTTTCTTGTAGGCTCCTGGCATATCAGGCATTCGTTGAGACAGCGGCACGTCACGTGGAGACAGCGACGACCATCCGCCTGCAGATTGACATTATTTTATTTTTATTGTATTCTTATATTTATTTATATTACTCTTGATTGTAATGGACGATTAGTACTTTATTTTTATTTATATAAAACAATGTCTTTTGGTTTGGTTAAATTTGCTATTAAAGTTTGCTTTTGGTGTGAATGGTGATGATTGTACAGGTTTATGTTTGAATAATTGATATAATTTTGTACAGGAATGTATGTATTCTTTTTTTTTGTATATAAAATATGTATATTTTTTTTCTGTTAAAAAATTTAACGACACTTATAAACGTCGTTAATATACTGTTTAACTATGCTTATAAGCATCGCTAATGATTTAACTGCTGATGCTTCGAAAAGTGTCTTGGTAGAGTGGAGGACGCGTTGTCATTAACGACGCTAAAAAGCGTCATTAAAATTTAATTTTACGATGCTTTAAAGCGTCGTTAGAAAATATTGCGACGCTTTTAAAAAGCGTCGGCGTTTTTCGTCTCCACTCTTACATAGGCAACGCTTTCGCGATGCTTTTTGAAGCATCATAAAATTTATTGATGATGCTTATTAGCATCGTAAAATATCTTTTATAACATCGTTTTTTACTATTTTTACTATAGTGGTGGCTGCTATTGCTGCATCTTGGATGGAGTCCAACGAGGTTAGCACAGCACTCGTGTTTCTTTAGAATGGTATGCCATTTCCGAAGGCATTATTAAAAATGACCTCGCATCCATGTGAACTAAATGCGCTGAAGGTCTTAAGGAGAATGTGGTGGAGTTCGTTCTTGCGTACTTTTCTCTAGACCACTAGATTGGTTTCATGCACCATGACGTTGGACGATACATTGCATGGTGCCTTGGAAAGAACACGAGGTAAACCCACCGATATTTGACTTGAACCCACCCATATTTGACTTGAAATTCCTCGTGCACACAAAGCTACAAAACATCGAAAGCATTTTCATGCGGAATTAGTAGATAAAACTAAAGCAATAAACTTATGACAAGTTTACGCTTACCTAGAAATAACTATGACAACCATTCTGTTAACATTCTCAAACCTCTGTCCAACATCAGATGAAGTAGGTGGTTTGACATAGATCTTATCACTCCGTGGGCCTATCTCTGCTTTACTAGATAAGCAATCTAAATAACGGCTGACTTAAATATGATTAAAAAAAATCATGATAAAGATCCCAAGTTATATATATATATATATATATATATATATATATATATATATATATATATATATATATATATATATATATTGGGGGTTAATGCCTCAGCTATTACAAACCAATAAAAGTTGAAGTCCGACTTTGTTTTATATGATGTACCTTAAGTACTGTTCAAGCTCTCCATTGATAATTGATCGGAAGATTTCAGACTAGATGTTCCAAAGGAGAGCTTATGAAAAGATAGAAAATCAAGACTAGAGGGAGGTATCCCACTAGAGCTAGAGCTTGTCTTCATCAACCGTTGGGCGAAATCAATCTTAAGGATTCGGCATCGTTTTGTCCTCTCCGATCTCTGGGGCTAGCACATCACCTAAAGATATGAATCTTTGACCGCTTACTTCGGAGAATGATCAAGGATCGGATGGATGATCTCTGCTCAGAATCCAAGCTGAAAAATGTCAATTAATTTCATCTGTGCAGACCCATAGAATTTTGTCATCCAGTCGTGTCACCCCATTTATCAGCCACGCAAGGGTCAAGCCCATGTCGCATCACCCTCCTCTCCACGGTCAGCCACATGCCGAGTGAATTAATAGCCACTATTAGAGGTATTTAAACACCTCGCATGGTCCCATGTGATGGGACACGGTTGGAATGACTCCTTGTCCTGTCATCCTTGACTTTTGTTTCCCCTAGAGAAGGGGTCCTAACTAAAGTTGCGGCACCGACCCCAGACTTGGCCATGGCTTCCAGTGCCTTAACTGATCCATACATCAGCCAGTCCCCCCCAAAGTGACATATGGGCGCCAGGCACTGAACCAAAGAAGGCTCGACTATCTTCAAAGATTTTGAGTCAATTCTTACGTCTAATCAGTCTTTGAATCATACGCTATTACAACTTATCGTACATCAGGAGGCTGATCTTTTTTCAAACCCCACACGGCGGGCTAAACCAACCCTCAGATCACGCCGAGCTCCGCTTGTTCGACCCTCCACTGACTTCGAATAGTTCACTCTAAAGGATCTTCCAGCCTTCTTCCTAGCCACCAACATCGGGCTCGAGATCAGGGGAAGCTCAATTTTGGTGTTATTTCTGGAGATTCTGAGCCGATCTTTACTCCTAATCGGACCTTAGGTTCTTCACTATCATAACCTATCACTTTAGAGAAGACGGCTCCTATCATACTGACCCTCTGAATAGGATCTCCTAAAAAGTCCTTCGGTATCCACACTCCTACCCTTAGGCAGATTCGGACCAATTGACCAACCCTCCCTCTTGGCTGGCACTCTCTGTCTAACAGTAAGGATCTCTGCTGGCCTCCAGACTTTGGCGTCAGAGGAGAGATCAGACATCGAACAACAAAATATACCCAAAGATTAATTATGATTCTTGTCCAAACATATCAAGTCAGGACACATTACTGCCATTTCACTCGCCGCCTACGCACCTAATAAGTCTGTGTCACGTCACCTTCCTTGCCAGCGGTGCGCTGGCTAAAGATCCACTTGCTATCTGATATGATCCATACAGTCTATCACATCAACAATCCCCCTATAAGTAGAGATAAAAAGAAGACCTCAGGTACACACGTGTGCTCACTAATGCCCTCTTGTGATTTCCTCTCCTTCTCATCTGTTGCACCAGATTTTTGACTTGATCATCGGACGATTTTCGTCGGAGTCAATTTCCGTCAGGATTTATTTTGCAGAAACATCATTCCGATGGTCTCCAATTTATTACAGCCATATCCGTACGTGGTCGGAAATTTTTTACAATAATATATATTCAAAAAATGTGGAATAGATGACATTTGATTGTTGGGCTCATGTTCATACTAAATAATCTTTGTGGGACCACTCTCTCCTATAAGAAACAGTTCGGGTACGCCTAACAAGCGCCCTACTAATGATCATAAGGATTGGCACAATAAACCCTAATCACGTTAATTCAATGATCAGCAAAGAGACACTTAGTACTCCGGGCTATTGAGCAAAATACTCGAGGATAAAGGGATAATGGTCTAACATCACATCATTAGCTTTTAGATTTTAAGAGGTGATTTTATATTCAATTATAGTGGGAGCACATGCACACAACTCATTTGCTTTCTTCTAGGTCACATGCTTTACATTGCAGCTCACCATTTTTAGGTACAGAACCTTCTAATTGACTCACTAGTCTGCATCTTAAGGAAAAATTAACTTTTGTGCCATTATGTCATATAGATTGTTTGACAAGGAACCCACCACATTGGACCACAAGCATTTTAATTCAAGGAACGACCTTGTACGTGACCACGTATCCTCACCATATTGGACCATAAACAGTTCCAAACAATTCCACAAGAGATATCCACATCAAACTTCACAGTCGTGCATAGAGAAATCATGAACATTTCCTGCAGTCAAACAAGAACAAATTAGTGTTATTTCCTTGGTGAAAAACATCGATCCCTCTCCCATCTCTTCTGCTACCGATCCATCTCAAGTACAAAATTCCAAATCCAAGATGACATCTTATTCACTTTTTTCATACACATGTCCATTTATTCATCTAGTGGACAGAAGAGCTCTTTCTTTTTCAGAATTTACTCAGGTCCACAGGGGTTCCTCCCAAATCGAACCTTGGCAATAATCATCTTGCATGAAGGCATCAGTCTGAAGTAAGTTAAGATTATTTGTGTTGAAATTGTCTCTCACTAACTGCGGAGACTGAGCCATCTCCATGTAGATGACCGCAACCAAGTTTGCATGCTGGGTCTTCATAGTGAGGAGGTCAGCCTGCTCCCGGGCTAGCTGGGCTTGCAGTTCACTCACTTGTTTCTGGAGCTGGCAAATAATCCCTGCGCACCCATACACTGGGTCTCTGATACGAGCATTTGCTTCATATGCCATGCTACTCACTGCATCAGCCCTTTGGCTTTCTGGAAGCTCCTGTAACAACCATGATCCATTAAGACAAAACTTTGATAATTCCAGCTAGCCAAAAAGAATATATCTTTATATTGAATTAAATGTTATGCTTATCAGTTATCATGAGAGAATGCCATAACTTGATGGTATTGTATTTGAGGCTCTGTTTTGGGGTGTGGCATAAGTGGGGGATAACCCCTTATTCCCTCCCTTATCCTGCCAAATAGCCTTTTGGGCTGACAGAACAGGGTTATTCCATCTTTATGGCGCTTGAAGCAACATCCCTTCCACTTGCATCATAATCCAATTCCATGGAGAGGGGTGGGATAAGCTTATTTCCTCCCATAAATCATAATGTATGGCTTAGTTACCATATTAACCCTCTATTTTCTCTATCCCCTCAAAATTATACAAAAAAGAAAAGAAAAGAAAAGAAAAGAAAACACCGGGAGAGCAATTTTGTCCTGGTAATAAATTCATTGCACATTGAATACATTCTATTCCTTCCTCTTGTCTCCTCCTACTTATTTCAATATTTCTCCAACTAAACACCAAAAAATCCTTGTCTCATAGAATAATAAGCTCATCCCTTCTACAAAACCCCAATGACTTTTGCTTATTCCTTCCAAGCTTATTCCTCAACCATCTTATGTTAGGTGACAATAGGATTAGAAGAACATATTTCCAATCTCAGATTGCTTGTTCTATACTATTGTATGGACCAGAGCACGAGTTCTCCAGTTCTGAAACATATAAGCTAATAATAGAACTACCAAGAATTCCAAGTGATGGATTACCTGTAATAATTTGATGATGTTGCTCGCACCGAAGACTCGATGGGAGGTCGCGAACTTGAGGGGTTCGTTGGGAGGGAAATAAGGCGCAAACATGCACTTCTCACTGCATCGCCGGCGGAGTATCTTGCAGGCAGCACAGGGGCTGAGAACAACCGGGGGAGAAGCTACATGAGGAGAAGAGGCAGGAGAGGACGAAGGAGAGGAAGAGGGTGGACAATGGAATGTGGTGGTGGTAGTGGTTGCCTCGCTTGCCTCCATGAGGATGGTGAAAGGGAGAAGAGTTGGTAGGAAATTAAAGCGAGTTCAGGGTGGGGGGGGGGGGGGGGGGGGGAGAATGACGGAAGGAATGAGCCAGGATCCCAATGACGAGACCGTCGAGAACCCGAGAATATATGGAGTGGGAGGGGAATGGGGGCTCAGGTTGATAACGTTGGCAAAGTATGAAAACTGACTTACAGCCGCCGGAAGTATTTTACTTTTCCTTTGATTTAACTTGGAACTTTCTGGACTTGCTCAAGATTCCAAAACAACGGTGCTAGAAATTTGTGTGCTCTAGAAAAAGGCTTTGCTGATAATATTTATCACTCGTAGGCTAGTTGCCTTCCATTTACTTAATGAAATAGAGAAGACTTCTTATTTAATCATTTCCCCAAAGAAGAAATTATTTATCACTAGAAGGCTGGTGAAGAAATTATGATAATTTGAGTTGGATATGAGCCTTTAACATGCGGCTCAGCTTGATTTAGAAGGGGTTAATTAGGAGCAAGAGTTTTTTTAAAATATATATTGCATCGTAATTTACTCCATCTGCGGTATCATTTTGATCAAGTAGCGCTATAGGCGCATGTAGTCCAAAAGTAATAATTAAAAAATAAGTATCATGACGTAGTAGGGTATAGATTGCACGAATCGGTGCGATAGTTGAATCATGACTTACTTAGATGCATCTGGAGGGTCAAAAAAAAAAAAAAAAAAAAAAAAGCACTTATCAAAGTAACATTTTTAATTAGATTTTATGCCACATTAATTAATTGCACATCTCAGGTTCCAATCAAAGGTTGGTGGGTACCCATCCAAAGTGGGCTTGGGGTCAAGATGGTGGGTCGAAGAGACCGGCGCTGGGCACAAGAAAGCAACCACCATGGAAGATGACCACATTTCTCCGACTATAATTTTTGTTTCCAAGTAGCGAAGCTCTCAATTTCTCGCTCCGAATTTATTCTCATTGATAAAAATGAGAAGGAATTTTGTGTCATAGTCATACATTGACTAATGAAAAGCATGTTAAATGAGTTTATTAGCTTAACCCAATGTTTTTCCAATAATTAAAACTTCTAGACTACGAATTCTTGACAAATGGGATCAAAACTAGACCCATTATACATCACGACTTTTATACATCAGAGTTGAAGAGAATCCTATAAAAGTTGAGTAGAATCCAGATCACAGACAGAGCCTCCTTTCAATGCCAATCGTGATGAGGGAAGGGTTTATTAATCTAAGCCGGTCCGTTTCCAACAACTAAAGGTCGTTCTATGATGCGTATAGAGAGAGTTGGAATCTTTCTCTACAACTATAACTCTTTTTTTTTTTTTTTTTTTTTATTTCCACGTTTTGGGTTGGACGGATTATCATCCGAAGAAGACCGTTTAACGGTAGTAAAAGTATGAAAAATTGAGTGTTTCTTACCACAACCTCTCTTCATAGCAGAAGCATTTACTGGTTCTTCAGAAAAATATGTTGGTCTTACAGAAATAATTAGAGGGTTCCAATTGATCCTTTCTGAAGAATTAGATGGTCTTCCCGAGCCGACCTTTTATTTAGTGGGTGACATCGATGAAGCTATCGCGAAAGCTATAAACTTGGAAGTGGAGAGCAAATTGAAGAGATTATCTTAAATCTTTGTATGCTGACTCCTAATCGAATTATTTGGGATTCAGAAGTGAAAGAAATTATTTATCTACTATTAGTGGCTAAATTGGTATATTACCAAACCACGCCCCTATTGCTACAGCTATATATATAGGTCTTTTGAGAATACGCCTCATAGGTCTTTTGAGAATACGCCTCAATGACCAATGGTAAACGGTGGTTTTGATGGTTGGTTTCACCAAAATAGATAATAATGAGATCATTATTTTAAAAAATAATACGAAAATGAGTGCTGACATTGGTCCACAAGAAGCTCAAGTTCTTGGTGTGGACCTACACCTCGAAGGAGGCATGGTGTTCACCCATTTACTTTGCAGTTAATCACTTAATCTTGTGCAAGGTCACCAGAAAAAAGAGAGAGAGAGGAACATATGGACTAGCATCTAGGTATTGACACAAGCATTCTTTTAAACATGTGCAGGGATCTTCAGTACTGCACGCACCGTCCGTTGCACGATGAATGATGTACACGATCATGTGTGTACATACATGGCCACGTGTAGCCGTCCATCATGTGATGGATGGTGCACGTGATACACCATAGCATGCGGTATACTGTGATATCGCAGAGGATCCGCAATGTTTAAACATATGCAAGTTTTAGTGTCGCAATATATGGCAATTGAATATTTTACGTACATAACAACGTGAATAATGATCCGATAGGACCACTAGCGGGCAGCTCTTGCAATGTTTGAACTTTGACAAACCGGTCCACTGGATTACACAAGCTCCATGTGGTTGGAAGCGACAAGCTGTTGGCGTGCTCATACGATTCACGTTTGGCTTGTTTTTGAAGAAACAGCATGAGTCACATTTTGGATTTCAGTTTCCTGTCTAAGTTCCTAGCTTGTTATCAATTTTTTTTACAGTAGGAATTTATCTTTGTATTAGTAATTTCATATAATTAGTTACTCTTTCCATATGAAACTTGTCTCAAAAGCAAATTAATTACAGCATAGGCTCATAATTTACACAATCTCCTTCTATTAATATAATAAGTTAAACAAGCATGTATTTCATTCTCTCACAAAACCCTCGTTCTGAATAGCTAATAAGTGAAGCAGCAAAAAAGTTACATATCAATATACACCTATATAAAAACAAGTTAGATCTTACAATACAACCATACATCATATACCAAGATGCAAAAGATGTACAATGTTATACACCCATTTTTTCCCTTAATGTTACAATAGATAGGGATAATAATGAGATAAGAAAGAAAAAGAGAAAATAAAATAAAAGCATAGAATATATATATGATTTGATCTATTGTTCTACATTCATGAGCAAAGATGATGCAAAAGTTTCACTATAGAAAATTAGAGACTATAACGGATAAAATTTTGTTAAGGCTACGTGCCCAGAGTACGGAGCCTTCTCCTCTCACCGAGGTCACGTGAGGTATTGTCCGCTTCGGGACGGGACGGGCCCCACATGGAGGATCCCTGAGAACCCCGTCCCTCACGGTTTTGCCCCGCAAAAGGCACCTCACATGGGCAAGAGGGAGCTCGCACTCTTAAGCAGTAGACACTCTCGACTGTGGTCGATATGGGACTTTCGAGGCTCGGCCTCCCGATGCCCGACCCACAACATAGCCCCCCCATTCGAGAGGGTCATATGCGTGGGTGCGGGGACAGGTTCCCCTACCTGGCGTGCCAAAATCTGTTGCGGCCAATCTCCCCATCGTCCGATCGTCGATGTCGTGCACCTGCAAGAAAAATCCTCACAGACCGGAGATGCCTCTGGCGGGAACCCTCCGACGGTCAAGTCAGAGAGGAGACTAGGCAACAGTGAAAAATCAGGGGCTCAGCGGGAGAGAGAGAGAGTTCAAGAGCTCAGGGGTGCTTCAGAGAGCTTGAGAAAGCTTGCTCAAAACTTATCAAGACCGTTGCCTTACCCCATTTTATAGTAGAATGCAGTATGGTCCCGTCATTAATGGTGCAGACAACTGGAGAGTTGTCAAATTGCCGGAGGCTGTCAAATTGCCATGGGTTGTCAAATCGTCATGGGCTGTCAAGCCACTGGAGATAATCCATGTCCTTGGCAGGACAATGCCCCAGGACGGCCATACTGCATGTCCTTGACAGGACAACAGCCCATAGCGATTGTACGGCGTTTGGGCGGGCTGGCCGAATATATGTCGGTATTCGGCTGCCGGGACATCGGGTGGTGACTCGAGGACACCGTCGGTTGATCTAGTGCCTTGTGGAAGTCGGACGTCGGCTGCCACCCCCGACAGTGAGTCGGTGATATGGGTTCAGTCGCTCGACCGATCGGAAATAGTATGGGTCTGTTCGGCCGGCATACCTTCGGTCGGATATTGTCGGTAGCCATTGTCGGCAGTCATTGTCGGAGTCATTGTCGGAGTCGTCCGTCAGTCCGGTAGGTAGAGTCGGGCGTCGGTCGGACCGATCCGAGGGTAAGTCGGCGTACAGGGGTCAGTCGGTATATCCCAACAGTTGCTCCCCCACTCCTGAGTCGGATGTCGTGTTGGCCCGTGCTTTCTCGTGGGCGACGGCTTCGGGCGAAAGGAGTGGTTTTCCATCGTCGATCCACGGGTGGAAGAATCAATTTTTCTTTGCTTCCCCTTCGCTACCTTGGGGGTTCCCTTCTCGCTGGGGCAACCCTCGGACTTAGCTGAACGAAAACGGTCGGGTGGAGGCTGGAGACCGAGAGGATTTTCACCGACTGAAGGATGTGTCGGTATCGAAGCAGAGGGAGCTCGTCACCGAGCAAGCTCTGTATGACGCCGGCCTGAGTTCGGTTCTCCGTTTAAGTACAGTTCAGTCTGTCGGTCATTTTTTATCTTTTTCATCCGTCTTTGGACTTGTGCTGATCTTTTGTTGAAATTACAGGTATGCCGCCGAAAGTGAGGCTGACAGACACCGACATTCGATAACATGCGGCGCGGAAGAGACCGGTGCCCGGGGTCGGACCTTCGCGGCCTCCCAAGAGGCCTCAGATATCATCCCCGACCGACATTGCGACGGTGGTAGCGCAGCCCAACACCGAACGTGCGTCGGGCTTTGAGCCGGTCATCGCCCTGTCGGCGCCGGCGGTGCCACCCGAGGCACTGTCCGAGGAAGGGGTGGCTGAGGGGGCAGCCGAAAGAGCGTCGGCTCCCCCACCCACGGAAGAGGTTCGAGCCGAAGCACGTGAGCCCGAATGACCTGCGGTGGCCCCCATCGCCCCCTTGGGAGGGACCCAGTCGAGCTCGAGCTTCCCGTCTCTATCCGACCTCCGGGCCTGGGCGACCGACCGGGGGAAGGCACCGATGACGCCGACGGACGACACAAGGTCGGCGGGCCGCATCACGTCATCCAACGTTCAGGTTCCTAAGGGAGCGTCGGCCCTGGCCAATCACAATTTGGCTAGGAGGTTGTGCCAGGCGACCATTCTCCCGGCCGATCGGGAGCTCTTAAAGGGTCGACCGGTGTTCGACATGCTTTCTGCTTTTTATCCGACCATGATCCAGGTGAGCTCTCCTTCTTTTCTTTTTCCTTTCATTGTTATTTCTATCGTTTCATTTTTGTGACGACCAGCCTTCTATTTGCAGTTGATCTACAGCATGTCCGAACTGAAGGTCGGGTACCGAAGGTTCGACGACGTCCGAGCGGCCTGGAAGAATCGGGCCGAAACAACCGAAGCGGAGAAGGCGACGCTGGTGGATCAGCTGAAGTTGTCGGTCGACCGTGAGGCTAGGCTCAAGGAGGAGATCTCCCGACTCACCAACGGCCTAGCCACCTCGGAGATCGAACTTCAGTCGGCTCGCGAGCAGATCCAGTGCAAGACCCGCTCCGTTCACCGACTGCGGCATGAGCGAGACGGCTGCGTCAGGGAGCTCGAGGCCGAGCGCGAATAGCTTCGCGTTAGCCTGGAGAACCTGGCTAAGGCCGAGGAGAACTTGTCCTCCGCCTAAGCCGATGCCGACATAGCGAAGGTGGAGGCGGAGTTGGCCAAGGAGGCGCTGAGCCGGGCGATGGAGGACTTTCGTAGCTCAGATGAGTATCGGGAGGAGCTTCTCGAGAGCGGGTTCGCCTCCTATCGGGTGGGGTACGAAGATGCTCGGGATGCGATTCAGAGTCTGCACCCGGAGCTCGACCTGAGCGGCATCGTCCCTCCATGGTCGAAGGACCAAGCCGCAGAGGAGGAGGCCGACCCACTGCCGACGGAATGAGTTGCCGAAGGTGAGGCGGCTCCAACTTTCGGTCCCTCTCCGATCCGAGCGGGCATGCCGGTTGCTCCCGAACTCTACCCAGTGCAAGAAGCCGACTCCGACGAATAGTCGGAGTATCTACTCTGTTATCTTTGTATTCCCCTCTTTTTTTTTCTGTTTAGTCTTTGATATTTGTAATCGGGCTTCGTCTCAATTTTGTAATCGGGCTTCGGTCTAATTTTGTAAGTCATTTCAACTTAACAAAATTAAAGACTTTTCACATTTTTCCCGCGTGTGGTTCAATGTGTTTGATTTGTCGAGCCATCCCTGAGAGTATAGGTCGCAGCTCCGACATACCTCGTTAGGACGTTTAGTAGGATCTAGCGTAGCCGATCAAAGTAGTCAGTAGCATGCGCCGTGCCAAGGGCAGCGCAAGCCCCGATCGCAGGCCGGCATCCCGACCGTCATACATATAGCATAGGATCCGATGGTCGAGAGCCGTACCGATTGAAGGTCGAGTGTCCGCCGTCAGAACCTTGATCGGGCGTGTACGTCAGGCCGAGTATCAGCCAATCACCGAACGTAGCTCGTCGACACGATCATTCCATAGAGTCCGATAGTCCAGTGGTGTCCGACGTATTCGGATAGGATAACGATGACAAGTCGAATATCCATTATCCGGTCCTCGATTGGGCATACACGTCAGGACGTATGATAAATGGTGGCAAGCCAAATATCCTTCGATCGATCGTGATCAAGTCGGTATGTCGTAAGTCGAATATCCATTGCCCGGATATTGGCCGGGCGGATATGTCGCGGTGCATGATAAACGGTGGTAAGCCGAATACCCTTCGACCGATCGTAACCAAGTCGGCATATCGTAAGTCAAATACCCGTCGCCCAGACCTTGGTCGGGCGGGTACGTCATGGTTGTCTTGGCATTTTGCCCTTCTTAGTCGAAGCTAAGTCGGCAAGTTAGCCAACTGCGTTGCTCGAGAGTCGACTGTGGAAGGAGCGCGGCTTCAACTTAGAGAGGTTTCATCGCTAGCGCTGGCCTTCTGTTAGTGTAGACAGAACGGTTCTCGTAAGAATCATGGGTCGTCGGCGATCGAGTCGTAGATTCGGCAATTGAGGTGTAGATTCGATGATCGAGTCGTAGACTCGGTGTAGAGTCGACGATCGAGTCGTAGATTCAGCGATCGAGTGGTAGACTCGACGTAGAGTCGGCAATCAAGTCGTAGATTCGATGATCGAGTCGCAGACTCGACGTAGAGTCGGCGATCGAATCATAGATTCAGCAATTCCCAACGAGATGTCGGGCCTAAGTCGGGACGTCGAGGCTCGTACTTCTGATGAGGGCCGACCCTCGACGGAGAGCCAAACTTTGTAGACTCTGGAATTTTGAAATTGTACTGTATTCAGAATTCATTGATAATGCAATTTCAAGTTGTCAGCATTCCAAGTCCGGAGAATGGCCATCCCTTCCAGGATTTCAAGTCGGTAGGCGCCCGGCCTGCAGGTGTCTGCAATCTTGTAGGATCCATCCCAGTTTGGGGATAGTTTTTCTTGATCCTGAGACTTCGAGACTTCCGCCTTCCTTAAAATCAGGTCTCCGGATCTGAAAGACTTTGGCCTAACTTTAGCGTTGTAGTATTGGGCCACTCTTTGTCGGTAGGAAGCCATGCGGAGTTGAGCCTCGCGTCGGAGCTCGGGTAGGAGGTCCAAGTCGGCTCTTCGACACTCAGAGTTGTCCGGTTCACAGTATTGCTCAACTCTAGTCGATGGTAGCCCGATCTCTAGTGGGATCATTGCCTCCGTCCCATAGGCCAAGTTGAAAGGAGATTCTCCGGTCGGGATCCGGGGTGTCGTTCGGTATGCCCATAGGACCGAGTGTAACTCTTCGACCCAGAGGCCTCTGGCTTCATTTAGTCGAGTCTTTAACCCATGCAGGATGGTTCGGTTGGTTACTTCGACTTTCCCGTTGGACTGTGGATGGCCGACCGAGGTCAGCCAATGGTGTGTGGTAGTCTGAACTTAGAGATGATGAATTTCTGGACAAAGTCTTCCATCTTGCGCTCGATAATTTACGCCAAGGGTTCGACCTCCACCCACTTGGTGAAGTATCGATTGCGATGACTATAAACTTTCTTTGATCAGATGCCGGAGGGAAAGGGCCGAGTATGTCGATCCCCCATTGAGCGAAGGGCCATGGGGCGACAATGGAAGTCAGTTGGTTGGTGGGCCGGTGTTGTAAATTGGCATACTTCTGACACAGCTCACACCTCCGAACCAAGTCAACCGCATCTTTCTTCATGGTGGGCCAGTAGTAACCTTGCCGTAGGACTTTGTAGGCCAAGGATTTGCCCCTCAGGTGACTCCCGCAGATCCCTTCATGCACCTCTCTGAGTGCGTAGTCCGCATCCGTCGGTCCCAGGCACCGTAGCAAAGGAAGGGAGAATGACCTTTTGTAGAGTCGCCCATCCATCATTATATACTGGAAGGCTGCCCACCGGAGTTGCTTGGCTTTCGCGGGATCTTCAGGGCTGATTCCGTCAGTCAGGTACTGAACGATCGGATCCATCCAGCTTGGTTCGGTCATTAGTTGGAGTACCTCCTCAGCCCTGTCGATGCTCGGTTGCTCGAGACTCTCTACAAAAGTTCGGCCCAAGGTGCAGTAGGCAGACGCCGCAAGCCTGGAGAGTGCATCGGCTTGAGCATTCTCCGTCCTGAGAATGTGGGAGATCTCGAAATACTTAAGGTGTGCCACGAGATCTCTCACCTTCTGGAGATATTTCACCATGGTCGGGTCCCGCACTTTGAATTCGCCTTTGACTTGCCCCACAATCAGCTGGGAGTCGGAGAAGACTCTGAGGCTGTCGATCCCGAGCTCCTTCACCACTCTCAAGCTAGCAAAAAGCACTTCATACTCGGCTTGATTATTGGAAGCTTTGAAGTTGAATCGGAGGGCGTACTCAGTAACCACTCCCTCCGAGTTGGTGAGCAGGAATCCGGCCCCGCTCCCCTGGGCATTGGAAGCTCCATCTATGTGTAACACCCAGGTTGACTCGGGGTCATACTCAGAGGTCGCAGCTTCTTTGGAGCTCCCACCTTTCGATATTTGGTCGGTTGTTGGGCATTCCGCAATAAAGTCGCCAAGACTTGAGCTTTCAAAGCAGGTCGTGGTTGGTATTGGATGTCAAACTCGCTCAGCCTCACCGTCCTTTTCGTCAGTCGTCCTGATGTGTCGGGGCGATGGAGGATCACTCTCAGGGGCTGGTCGGTAAGGACCACAATGGCGTGTGCTTGAAAATATGGATGGAGTCATTGCACGGATGTGACCAAGGTAAATATCATCTTCTCCGCCCTTGAGTACTGAGTTTCAGCCCTGTGGAGCACTTTGTTGATATAATATACGGGCTGATGAGTTCGATTCTCATTCTCCCAGACGAGTACCGAACTAACAACCTCTGGGGCGGTGGCCAAATAAAGGTATAATATTTCTCCGACCTCTGGCTTTACAAGCAGGGATGGAGAAGCTAGGTACTTCTTCAAATATTCAAAGGCTTGCCAGCACTCATTCAGCCAAAAGAAGTCCTTCGTCTGCCTCAGGGTTTTGAAGAACGAGAGGCATCTCTCAGTCGATCGAGAGATGAATCGGCTAAGCGCGATGATCTTTCCATTGAGCTGCTGCACCTCTTTTTTAGTGTTCGGGTGCCGCATGTCGATGATCGCCTTTATCTTCTCGGAGTTGGCCTCGATTCCGCGCTGGAAAATGAGGAACCCGAGGAACTTTCCTGAAGCTACCCCGAAGGCGCACTTAGTCAGATTTAGCTTCATTCGATGTCGCCGAAGAGTGCGAAAGGTTTATTCCAAGTCTTGGACATGATCTGAAGCCTGCACGCTCTTCACCAGCATGTCGTCCACGTACACCTTCATGTTGCGCTCGATTTGATCTTTGAAGACCTTATTGACGAGGTGTTGGTAGGTGGCTCCGGCATTCTTCAGATCGAAGGGCATCACTCTGTAGCAATAAAGGCCCTTGACGATCACGAAGGCCGTATGCTCTTCATCCTCGGGTGCCATCCGGATTTGGTTATATCTTGCGAAGGCATCCATGAAGCTGAGCAGTCGATGATCGGACGTCGCATCCACCAGTTGGTCGATCTTCGGTAGTGGAAAGCTGTCCTTCGGGCAGGCTCGATTTAAGTCGGTGTAGTCGATACAGATCCTTCACTTTCCGTTGGCTTTCTTCACCATGACGATATTTACGAGCCAGTCGAGATATGTGGTTTCTCTGATGAAGCCCGCCTTGAGTAACTTGTCCACTTCCTCGTCGATGGCCTTCTGTCTTTCGAAGGCGAAAGTCCGTTTCTTCTGTCTCACCGGCTTCACGCCAGAGGCGATGTTGAGTCGGTGAGTCATTATTTCTGGGGGTATGCCGGTAATATCCGCTACCGACCAAGTGAATATGTCGGTGTTAGCTTTCAACAGCTTTATCAACTACTGTCGCTCCGGGTCGGACAGCTACGACCCGACCCGGATGACCTGTTCAGGATTCTTTGTTATCGAGATGAAAATCAGCTGTTCAGCCGGTTCACCCCGCTCCTCCTCTTCCCGTTGGTCCAGCTTGTCGACCGTTAGGGAGTCCTTCGATTCATTGCTTTGAGTAGAGATTTGGAAGCATCGTCGGGCAAGCTGTTGATCCCACGCATTTCTCCGGCTCCATTTTTAGTTGGAAACCGGACCAGCAAGTGGTATGTCGAGACTATCGCCCTAAGGGTATTTAGTCCGGATCTTCCAAGTATGACGTTGTAGGCTAAAGGTACTTAGACGATCGTGAATGTCATGTGGATGGTGCTTTGTCATGGTTCGGTCCCAGCTGTCACGGAAAGAGTAATTTCTCCTTCCACCGCGATGGCTTCCCCGACGAAACCCACTAGGGGCGTGAGACTCTTCTGAGTCGGTCGGTCGACAGTCGCATTCGAGAGAAGACCGAGTAAAACAAAATATTAGTCGAGCTTCCATTATCAATAAGAATCATTTTTACATCATAGTTCGCTATTATCGTCGAGACAACAACAGTGTCATCATGGGGAGTTTGGATTCCACGAGCATCCTCATCTGTAAAGATGATTACATTATCCTGGCGTGGCCTCTTCGTCGACTCTCCTTCAGCAGTCGTTCCTCGGTCCAGTCGTCTGGAGATCATGTTGATGACTCCAGCAGTAGGCTGGTTATTCACTGCCTCTTCAGTTGGTTGGGGTCGTTGGTCGGGAAGGGGCCGAGCCGGTGGATCCCTTCGATACTTTTCGAGATACCCTCATCGTATGAGGGCCTCTATTTCATCTTTGAGTTGGATGCATTGCTCGGTGGTGTGATCGTGGCCCCAATGGAACCGACAGTACCTTCTCCGATCGAGGCCTTTTGCCTTCAGAGGCGGAGGCCGTCGTAGATATTCCACTTCTTCGATCTCCATCAGGATCTGCACATGAGGAGCAGAGAGAGGAGTGTAGGAGTCGTACCTGTGATGTGTCGGTCTCAGATTCCACCGTCGAGGCGATCTCGGACTTCGTCATCGAGGCGAGACCCGTTTATCAGTGAGGGGCCTGCTGGGTTCAGCAGGAACCCGATTCTTCTTCCGCTTCTCCTTCTGGCCCGCACCCTCGGTCAGGCACCGGTCGGAAGCCCCTACCTACGTGCCCAGAGTACGGATCCTTCCCCTCTCATCGAGGTCACGTGAGGTATTGTCCGCTTCGGGATGGGGCGGGCCCCACATGGAGGATCTCTGAGAACCCCACCCCTCACGGTTTTGCCCCACAAAAGGTGCCTCACGTGGGCAAGAGAAAGCTTGCACTCTTAAGCAGTAGACACTCTCGACTGTGGTCGATATGGGACTTTCGAGGCTCGGCCTTCCGATGCCCGACCCACAACATAGCCCCCCCCAGTCGAGAGGATCATATGCGTGGGTGCGGGGATGGGTTCCCCTACCTGGCGCGCCAATGTTGAGGCTACGTGCCCAGAGTACGGAGCCTTCCCCTCTCACCGAGGTCACGTGAGGTATTGTCCGCTTCGGGATGGGGCGGGCTCCACATGGAGGATCCTTGAAAATCCCGCCTCTCACGGTTTTGCCCCGCAAAAGGCGCCTCACGTGGGCAAGAGGGAGCTCGCACTCTTAAGCAGTAGACACTCTCAACTGTGGTCGATATAGGACTTTTGAGACTCGACTTCCCGATGCCCGACCCATAACAAATTTCGTTACAAACTCTAGCTTCCAATATATCTTATCTCTAGAATACTTAATCGCTCTACTCTTTTAGGATTATAAGCGCCATTCTCAATATTACAATTGGTTCTTGTGCTCATAGACTAGTATTATGATAAGGTAGGGTACCATCTTGTACCATACCATTGCATGCTGACATAAGGGACCAACAAGAGAGGGGGATAGGGAGAAGGAGAGAGAAAAGGGGACAAAGAGAGGGAGAGAGAAAAGGAAGGAGAGGAAGAGAGAGACAACGGATATTGAGGGAGAGGGAGAGGGTGATGGAGAGGAAGAGAGGTGGAGAGAGTGGGAAAGAGGGCTTTAGAATAGAGGCGGAGCCACTATGGCATTTCGAAGTAGGGACTTTATTTTTTTTTTTATGAAAATATTTAAATGAAGCCAGCATCTATCGATTTCACTTTTTTACTCTCAATTTTATTTTAAAAAAATTAAAAAAAAATGAAGCTAACAATCACTGGCGACTTTATTTAAAAATTTCAAAAAAAGGATGGAGCCTTTTTGTTGAAAGGAAATAGGGCCTCCACCCCTATTCCGAAGTTGCAGAGGAGCGAGTGCTCTGATACGCCCTCTTTTCTGCTCTCCCCCCGTCCTCTTCTTCTCTCTCCCTTCCTTTCCATCTCCCTCTCCCACTCCATCTACATCCCTCTCTTTCCCTCTCCCTCCCCCCTCTCTCTCTCTCTCTTATTTTCTCTGTTTAAAAGCCGAGGAAAAGAATGAAAGCCTTCTCTTGTTCTCTCCATGTCACGCCTCCGACCCGAGATTATGAATCGAGGATCGCGGCAACCGCCGCATACTCATGAAGAACTCTCTCCATAAGCATGTAAGGCATCTCATCACGATATCAATGCATCACAGCGGAATAAATTCAAATAATTATTATTTAACTTTAATTCAAGTAATTAAATCAAATGTCTTACATCCAATAAAATTTTTGCTAAAAAAAAAATAAAAACAATAGATCTAAGTTCAATTGAAGTTGACAATGCTAATCTCGCTTCTAAAAGCTCTGTCCCAATATTTCGTCCCACGTTCGAAATTAATTATCTGAATCTGAAAAATAGAAAGAAAGGTAATGAGCTAGACAGCCCAGTAAGTAACAAATATCTCAACTAGATATTTCAGATATTATATAATTTTTAAGAATACTGCAAATAAACATAAAAATATATTTCATGCTGATTTAATACAAATCCAATATTTTTAAATATTCACATATAATATAATCATAAATTCAATTCGATTCAAAACACTCGTAACTCAACAGCCTCGACTATGACCAACGTTTAACCCCCATTGGTGGGGTCCACAGAATACCAGCGCACAACCCCCACTGGCAGGGTCCACAATACCAGCGCACAACCCCCACTGACAGGGTCCACAAACACCAGCGCACAACCCCCACTGGCAGGGTCCACAAATACCAGCGCACAACCCCCACTGGCAGGGTCCACTGAGTACCAACGTATAATCTCCATTGACGGAGCCCACTGAAATATAGTTAGGCTGAGAGCATAAATCCGATCTACTTTGTACCATAATATATATCATAATCTTTCACTAAACATGTGCATAAATCGATATACCATAACATTTCAAAAGCACTTTTCTTTCAAAACATAATTTCATAAATCATGCATAATTTCAGAGAATAATTATTTATTTTCAGAATAAATATGGAATATCTCGAGAAGATGATTCATTACTTACCTTTCACGGAGCACTGAACGAATAGATCGACTAACTTCTAGGAGATTCTTCCGTGCCTATTATCCAAAATTATATTTTTACATTAATTTAATTCAAAATTAAATCTAACAAATCCCAAAATTAAAATCTCGCTTAAAATCAGACTCGTCTCTAAACTCGATCAGAATCATCAGATGAAGCCTTCCCCTATGCTAATCCTAGAAGGATAATTTTAGAGAGAGAAATCCATCAAGAGAGAGAAACAAGCTAGAGAGAGAAAATTCTAGAGAGAGAAAGTAGAGAGAGAAAGTTCAATTTCAGAGAGAGAAAGTCAGGGTTCAGACTGAGAGAAGAGAGAGAAGAGAGAGAAACTCTCTCTCTCATCAATTTCAATTTTTTTATTTTATTTATTTATTTATTTATTTATTTATTTGTTCATACATATATATATAAATATATATATATATATTATTATTATTATTATTATTATTTTCTTTTCTTTTCTTTTTCTCTTTTTTTCTTCTTTTTCTTTTTTTTTTTCTTTTTCTTCTTTTTTTCTTTTTCTTCTTTTTCTTCTTTTTCTTTTTCTTCTTTTTTTTCTTTCCTTTTCTTTTTCTCTTTTTCCTTCTTTCTCTTTTCTTTTTCTTCTTTTTCTTTTTCTTCTTTTTTTTTCTTGGTTCTTCCCGTGCCGGAACAGGGGACGGTGTCTCCTCCTTGGCCGGGCCGTTCAGGCCACGACCGCCACGGCGGAGGCCGGCGGCCGACGGGGGCCACTCCCCCGGTCACGGAAGAGCGTGGCCGGCGGTCAATTTTGATCGCCGGCGTCGGAAAAGTTCACGGAAAGGAGACCAAAACAGAGGTCCCTTTCTCGATCGAAAATCGGCGACTTTCGTCGCCGGCAGCCGCGCACAAATGCACGGGGAGGAAGGAGAAGAAAGAGGGGAAGAAGAGGGAAACTTACCTCAGCCTCCGAAGACCTCGTCGGCGGCAATCACGACGAGAAATCAAACGGTGTCCGCGGCCTTCGATCGAGAAAAACAGAGAGAAAGAGAGAGGGAGGAGGCCAATGATCGGTCTCAAGGGGGAGGGGGTCTTCTTATAGAGGACCCTAGGACTCCGAGGGGTCCTAGGAGTCCCGATTTTCTTGGGTTTCGCCGGAGAAGAAGACTCCTACCGGGAGTCTTCTTCCCGGTTTTGCATACTCTGTTTTTTTTTTTTTTTGTTTTGGGCTTTTGTGGGCTGAATTGGTTTGGGCTATAACATTCTTCACCCCTAAAAAGAAATTTCGTCATCGAAATTTTTCATACCTATCACCATTGTATTGGAAGCCTATAGATTCTGTTGAGAAAGCGCATAAACTCTTCCCTGGTTTTTAGAAATCTGTCCACCACCCTTATGTTGTCCTTCATGAGTTCTTTGGCCAACTTGATTTTCAGTATTTAGCGGGCAGCTAGCAATTTTATGATCTATCTGACCACATTTGAAACAAGTACCGGTATTCCAATAGCAATCCTTGTCTGCATGATTTTTGCCACATCTGGAGCACAGCTCACCATCAATCTGTTGAGTCTTATTGTCTACTGCTCCCTTAGCTGATCTTTTGATATTTTTATTATTATGATGCTCATACTTTAACGTCCCAATATTCCTAATGTTTACCCACCTACACTCATACTATATCAAATTCTATGTGTCATAATTTATCCACTTATGCTCTGATACCATATTAATTATCACGCCCCCGACCCGAGATTATGAATCGAGAGTCGCGGCAACCGCCGCATACTCATGAAGAACTCTCTCCATAAGCATGCAAGGCATCTCATCACGATATCAATGCATCACAGCGGAATAAATTCAAATAATTATTATTCAACTTTAATTCAAGTAATTAAATCAAATGTCTTACATCCAATAAAATTTTTGCTAAAAAAAAAATAAAAATAATAGATCTAAGTTCAATTGAAGTTGACAATGCTAATCTCGCTTCTAAAAGCTCTGTCCCAATATTTCGTCCCACGCTCGAAATTAATTATCTGAATCTGAAAAATAGAAAGAAATGTAATGAGCTAGACAGCCCAGTAAGTAACAAATATCTCAACTAGATATTTCAGATATTATATAATTTTTAAGAATAATGCTGTAAATAAACATAAAAATATATTTCATGCTGATTTAATGCAAATCCAATATTTTTAAATATTCACATATAATATAATCATAAATTTAATTCGATTCAAAACACTCGTAACTCAACAGCCTCGACTATGACCAACGTTTAACCTCCATTGGCGGGGTCCACAGAATACCAGCGCACAACCCCCACTGGCAGGGTCCACAATACCAGCGCACAACCCCCACTGGCAGGGTCCACAAATACCAGCGCACAACCCCCACTGGCAGGGTCCACTGAGTACCAACGTATAATCTCCATTGGCGGGGCCCACTGAAACATAGTTAGGCTGAGAGCATAAATCCGATCTACTTTGTACCATAATATATATCATAATCTTTCACTAAACATGTGCATAAATCGATATACCATAACATTTCAAAAGCACTTTTCTTTCAAAACATAATTTCATAAATCATGCATAATTTCAGAGAATAATTATTTATTTTCAGAATAAATATGGAATATCTCGAGAAGATGATTCATTACTTACCTTTCACGGAGCACTGAACGAATAGATCGACTAACTTCTAGGAGATTCTTCCGTGCCTATTATCCAAAATTATATTTTTACATTAATTTAATTCAAAATTAAATCTAACAAATCCCAAAATTAAAATCTCGCTTAAAATCAGACTCGTCTCTAAACTCGATCAGAATCATCAGATGAAGCTTTTCCCTATGCTAATCCTAGAAGGATAATTTTAGAGAGAGAAATCCATCAAGAGAGAGAGAAACAAGCTAGAGAGAGAAAATTCTAGAGAGAGAAAGTAGAGAGAGAAAGTTCAATTTCAGAGAGAGAAAGTCAGGGTTCAGACTGAGAGAAGAGAGAGAAGAGAGAGAAACTCTCTCTCTCATCAATTTTAATTTTTTTATTTTATTTATTTATTTATTTATTTGTTCATACATATATATAAATAAATATATATATATATATAATTATTATTATTATTTTTTTTTCTTTTCTTTTTCTCTTTTTTTCTTCTTTTTCTTTTTTTTTGTTTTTTTCTTTTTTTCTTTTTCTTCTTTTTCTTCTTTTTTTTTCTTTCCTTTTCTTTTTCTCTTTTTCCTTCTTTCTCTTTTCTTTTTCTTCTTTTTCTTTTTCTTCTTTTTTTTCTTGGTTCTTCCCGTGCCGGAACAGGGGACGGTGTCTCCTCCTTGGCCGGGCCATTCAGGCCACGGCCGCCACGGCGGAGGCCGGCGGCCGATGGGGGCCACTCCCCCGATCACGGAGGAGCGTGGCCGGCGGTCAATTTTGATCGCCGGCGCCGGAAAAGTTCACGGAAAGGAGACCAAAACAGAGGTCCCTTTCTCGATCGGAAATCGGCGACTTTCGTCGCCGGCAGCCGCGCACAAATGCACGGGGAGGAAGGAGAAGAAAGAGGGGAAGAAGAGGGAAACTTACCTCAGCCTCCGAAGACCTCGTCGGCGGCAATCACGGCGAGAAATCAAACGGTGTCCGCAGCCTTCGATCGAGAAAAACGGAGAGAAAGAGAGAGGGAGGAGGCCAATGATCGGTCTCAAGGGGGAGGGGGTCTTCTTATAGAGGATTCTAGGACTCCGAGGAGTCCTAGGAGTCTCGATTTTCTTGGGTTTCGCCGGAGAAGAAGACTCCTACCGAGAGTCTTCTTCCCGATTTTGCATACTTTTTTTTTTTTTTTTGGGCTTTTGTGGGCTGAATTGGTTTGGGCTATAACACTCCATCTCTCTAATTCTTCACCACCCTCTTTCTCTCTCTTCCTTGCTTTCTTTTTTCCTCTCTTTCTTTCTTCATCTCTCTCCCTTGCTGGTTTTTTGAATTGAGGAGCAAAACTGTATCAATCCATCCTCAATATAGTATGATACACTTGTAATATGCGGTTTGGAATAGTATGACATATCTTAGTTACAATAATCAAATTAGTCTAGCTTGTAGGGGCTTACCTCTAGTTAACTAATTATTATGTCCAAATAAAACAACGGTCTAGTTGCTGACTTGCTTCGCTTATTCCACTTCGGAAGAAGAGACCCCTTTTCATCTTTCTTGAGCTTGTAAGCTAAAAACTTATTCGGCATTTAATTAATAAAATAAGTTAAACAAGCACATATTAATTTCATTCTCCTCTTACAAAACCTTCTTCTCGACAACTACACAAAAGTAGGTTAGGTCTTGCAAAGACCACTATGCATCTTACCCAGCATGCAAAATATGTGCAACCATGTGCACCACCTTTCTTTTTTTTTTTTTTCCTTCTTTTTTAACATATGAAGAGGTGGATCTCCACCTGCTATTCTATATCCATCTCAACCCATCCAGATCGGAGCTTAGACTCCTGGACAGGGCAAACCACTCTAGGAACTGAAAAAATTAATTAATCAAGCCCAAAGGAGAATCTGGCCACGCGAAATCCAAACATATATCTCATATATCTCCGAGCATGGTAAGAATCTGGTACTAATTCAGACATCAATAAAGTGATCTCACATCGAACAAAAGCTGATTTCCACCAGCACGCCCTTGGAGGTTTGCGCACTCCTGTCACCCAGTAAACCATCTCACCAACTCAATTTGGCGAGCCGAACCACTTTGCATGCTTACGTGCACTCGGGCCCACACGGCATTTATTGCTTTCCGCTTGGATCCTGGCAGTTTCCCACCTGGTCCCCCCTGCTTTATTTAGTTAGATACGCTGCCACTTCTCCTTGCACGATTAATTGGCCCAGCTGCAGGAAAGTAGTTGCCCTCTCTCCCCACGGTACTCCGCTGACAAGCTAGGGTGAGGCCGAGAGATGCTCCCCTTTTCCCCTTCTCTCCTTTTTCTTCGCAGTTTCTCATTGGATCTAGCTTCCTATCGTTGCATGGAAGGCTGTTTTCAACCGAAAGAGTTGGCCAGCACTCGTACCCAATTGTCCGTTAATTCAATGAACAATCCTTAGGAACAGGTGTCAAGTGTTGAGTCTATGCTATGCTAATGAGACGAAAGAATACATAGGAGTTGGTATATTTGTGGGTCCGGATTGATAAGATTTCTTCACAATGGCCGCCTTCGAAAAATTCCTATCAGTCATTATCATACGGTGTCATCCATGTGTGATATTAGTTAATTAATTAAGTTTAACCTAACGAGTAAAATAAGATGTAGATTCTTTGCAATTTGAATTGTAAAAAAGTATCTTGCGGATGAACAAAAATCATAGAAAAAATTTTTGGAGTAGGCGTTACAATTCACCAGATTTTTAATATTATTTCAAAAAATAAATTAAAAAATTAAAAAAAATATATTAAAAAAATTATCAAATCTATGATTAAAAAAAAAAATGACATTCTCTTTTTTCTTCATTTTCAACACATACATTTAATCAACGCATACTACATGACATATGAGATAGACTAAATAAATTAATCATCTAATGAAATAATACATACTTCCAAATAAATCAATACATAGTTTTTAGAATATAAAATTTACTAATACACAGTATATGGCCAAGTGATACATACTTAGTAAATTAATTATTTAGTAATCTAATACATATCTTTATACAATTTTTGAAATATTATGTTTACCGGTGCACATTACATGGCCCAATGATATACGCTCATCAATTAAATGATACATATTTTAAACTTCTTTGATACACATCCAACAGTGATCCAATATATATTTTCAGATAAAAAATATATTCTAAAAATTATATATTTATGTATCTGAATATGTATATTAGATTATTACTAGATGTATATTAAAGAAGTTTATAATACGTATCAGAAAGTTGATAAGTATATATCATCATACCATATAGTATATATTGATGAACATAATATTTTAAAAATTATATATCAATTTATCTGAAGGTGCGTTGAATGGCTAGATGACTAATTTACAAAGTATATATCATTTGGCCATGTACTATATATTAATAAACTCTATGCTCTCAAAATTATGTATTGCTTTATCTAAAAATATGTATTGGATCGCTATTAGGTGTGTATCAAAGAAGCTTGCTATATGCATAAGAAATCAATAAGTATATATCATCATACCATACAGTGTGTATTGATGAAATAATATTCTGAAAATTATATATCAATTTGCTTAGAGATGTGTATTGGATTGTTAGATGACTAATTTGCTAAGTATATATTATTTAACTATATACTATGTATTAATGAAGTCTATATTCTAAAAAATATCTATCAATTTTTCTGAAAGTATGTATTGACTTATTTGACAATTAGTTTACTTAATGAGTATTACTTGTCCATGTAGTATGTATCAATAAAAAAATATATAATAAAAATAAAAAAATATTATAATTTTTTATTTTTAATTACAAGATTAATGACTCTATTAATAAAAGAAGTTTTTAACTTTTATGATTCTTCTTAATTTAAAATTAATATTAGAAAATACATAGCAAAATAGGAAGCCCATCTTATATGATATTCTATGGTGTGCACCACCCCCCAATGATTTTTGTTCCATGCAGATGATTTCAATCATGCATCATGTATATAAAATTTGTGGGTCTGGATTGATAAGATTTCTTCACAATGGCCACCTTCAGGAAGTTCCTATCAGTCATTTGTCACATGGTGTCACCCATGTGTGACATTAGTTTATTAATTAAGGTTAAACTAACGAGTAAAGCAAGGTGTAGATCCTTCGCAATTTGAATTGCAAAAGGATATCTTGCAGATGAACAAAAATCAAAGAAAAAAATTATGGAGTTTGCATTACAGTTCACCATATTTTTAATATTATTTTAAAAAATAAATCTAAAAGTTAAAAAAAAAATTATTAAGAAATTTATCAAACCCATGATTAAAAAAAAAGTGACATTCTCTTTCTCCTTCATTTTCAACACATACCTTTTATTAATACATACTACATGACATATGATATATACTAAATAAATTAATTATCAAATAAAATAATACACACCTCCAAATAAATTAATACATAGTTTTCAGAATATAAAATTTACTAATACACAGTATATGGCCAAGTGATACATACTTAGGAAATTAATTATTTAGTAATCCAATACATATCTTTATACAATTTTTAGAATATTATGTTTACCAGTACACATTACATGGCCCAATGATATACACTCATTGATTAAATGATACATATTTTAAACTTCTTTGATACACATCCAACAGTGATCTAATACATATTTTCAGATAAAAAGCATGTTCTGAAAATTATATATTTATGTATCTGAATATGTATATTAGATTATTACTAGATATATATTAAAGAAGTTTATAATATGTATCAGAAAGTTGATAAGTATGTATCATCATACCATATAGTGTATATTAATGAACATAATATTTTAAAAATTATATATCAATTTATTTGAAGGTGCGTTGGATGGCTAGATGACTAATTTACAAAGTATGTATCATTTGGTCATGTACTATATATTAATAAACTCTATGCTCTCAAAATTATGTATTGCTTTATCTAAAAATATATATTGGATCGCTATTAGGTGTGTATCAAAGAAGCTTGCTATATGTATAAAAAGTCAATAAGTATATATCATCATACCATATAGTGTGTATTGATGAAATAATATTCTGAAAATTATATGTCAATTTGCTTAGAGATGTGTATTGGATTGTTAGATGACTAATTTGCTAAGTATATATTATTTAACTATATATTATGTATTAATGAACTCTATATTCTAAAAAATATCTATCAATTTCTCTGAAAATATGTATTGACTTATTTGACAATTAGTTTACTTAATGAGTATTACTTATCTATGTAGTATGTACCAATAAAAAGTATATAATAAAAATAAAAAAAAATATTATAATTTTTTATTTTTAATTATAAGATTAATGACTTTATTAATAAAAAAAATTAACTTTTAGGATTCTTCTTAATTTAAAATTAATATTAGAAGATACATAGCAAAATAGGAAGCCCATCTTATTTGATATTCTATGGTGTGCAACCCCCCCCCCCCATGATTTTTGTTCCATGCAGATGATTTCAATCATGCATCATGCATATGAAATTTGTGGGTCTGGATTGATAAGATTTCTTCATAATGGCCGCCTTCGGAAAGTTTCTATCAGTCATTTGTCACATGGTGTCACCCATGTGTGACGTTAGTTAATTAATTAAGTTTAAACTAACGAGTAAAGTAAGGTGTAGATCCTTCACAATTTGAATTGCAAAAGGATATCTTGCAGATAAACAAAAATCAAAGAAAAAAATTATGGAGTTTGCATTACAGTTCACCATATTTTTAATATTATTTTAAAAAATAAATCTAAAACTTAAAAACTTTTTTTATTAAAAAAATTATCAAATCCATGATTAAAAAAAGTGACATTCTCTTTCTCCTTCATTTTCAACACATATCTTTTATCAATACATACTACATGACATATGATATATACTAAATAAATTAATCATCAAATAAAATAATACACACGTCCAAATAAATCAATACATAATTTTCAGAATATAGAATTTACTAATACACAGTATATGGCCAAGTGATACATACTTAAGAAATTAATTATTTAGTAATCCAATACATATCTTTATACAATTTTGAGAATATTATGTTTATCGGTACACATTACATGGCCCAATGATATACACTCATCGATTAAATGATACATATTTTAAACTTCTTTGATACACATCCAACAGTGATCCAATACATATTTTCAGATAAAAAGTATATTCTAAAAATTATATATTTATGTATCTGAATATGTATATTAGATTATTACTAGATATATATTAAAGAAGTTTATAATACGTATCAAAAAATTGATAAGTATATATCATCATACCATATAGTGTATATTGATGAACTTAATATTTTAAAAATTATATATCAATTTATCTGAAGGTGTGTTGGATGGCTAGATAACTAATTTACAAAGTGTATATCATTTGACCATGTACTATATATTAATGAACTCTATGCTCTCAAAATTATGTATTGCTTTATCTAAAAATATGTATTGGATCGCTATTAGGTGTGTATCAAAAAAACTTGCTATATATATAAGAAGTCAATAAGTATATATCATCATACCATATAGTGTGTATTGATGAAATAATATTCTAAAAATTATATATCAATTTTTTTAAAAATATATATTGAATTGTTAGATGACTAATTTGCTAAGTATGTATCATTTAACTATATACTATATATTAATAAACTCTATATTCTAAAAACTGTCTATCAATTTCTGTGAAAGTATGTATTGACTTATTTGACGATTAGTTTACTTAATGAGTATTACTTGTCCATGTAGTATGTACCAATAAGAAGCATATAATGAAAATAAGAAAAAAAATATTATGATTTTTTATTTTTAATTATGAGATTAATTACTTCATTAATAAAAGAAGTTTTTAACTTTTAGAATTCTTCTTAATTTAAAATTAATATTAGAAGACATGTAGCAAAATAGGAAGCCCATCTTATATGATATTCTATGGTGCGTCTGCCCCCGCGCCCCCCCCCCCCCCCCCCAATGATTTTTGTTCCATATAGATGATTTCAATCATGCATCATACATATGAAATTTGTCTATAGGAAATGAATCCGCTGATTTGCATGTGTGGCTCTTTATTGCAAATTAAAATCCATGACTTATGATTTTGATTGTTTTGTCAATATATTTATCAAGTATCAGATCACATATTTTTTGTAACATGGGGATGCGGTTCCATAATTTGATGATAAATTAAATATGACTACCGGATCCATGTATGGTTCTTTCTTGCACATTAAAATCCATGACTAATGAATTTGACTGTTTTGTCAATATAGTAATCAAATATCAGATCACATGTTTTCTTCAACATGGGGAAGTAGTTCCATTATTTGATGATAAATTATTTATGATTACCGGATCCGTGTATGGTTCTTTCTTGCACATTAAAATCCATGACTCATGAATTTGATTGTTTTGTCAATATATTTATCAAATATCAGATCACATGTGATGTACACCATCATGAAGAAAAAGATGATCACATGCCATATACAGATCCAAGAGCCAAATTGATGACTTTACTCACGTGCGTAGAAGCATGATGTGGTGCGAATTAGATTTGGCAGGAATTTGAAAGAAATTATTGCTTGAAAAATGGCCGAGTTTAGAAGCTTATTTTTGTTCTTCCTAATTCACCATGATCTCCAGCCACCATCATTTTCATAGTAGCAAGATACGGCCACTATTATTTTTTTTGTAGCAAGATATAGCCACCATCATTTCTATGATAGTCAAATTCTGTTATTTCCTTCCATTTACTGAATTTGTCTTATGTTCCTTCTCTTATCTATATAAAGGGAGGCGACCTATGTATTCAATTCAGATTTCAATGAATGAAAATGAGTGTTGCTGAATTCTCTTATCTAACCTCTGTGTGTTAGTGGCGAGTTATAAACCTTAGAACTTATCACTCACTTTCTTCTTTTCTTGAGTGTGGCGTTTTACCCCTTTGTGATCTGATTGTGGCGATTTTCTTATCAATCAGATTTCAAAGATTTCTTTCTTTTTCTTTTCTTATGCTCCAATCTTTGTTCTTACCTACATAAGATAGTTATTTAGGCCTGGGCACATCAGTTTGGTATCAGAGCTTGAGGGAGTGTTTGACATCTAATCATGTCTGGAGGAGACGAGGCCCCTGTTATTCTTAGAGGCATGAGTCTAGAACAAGCTCAGATTATGGGGCTCCAACGGCGTCAAGAAGAGATGATGGAGCAACTCAATCGCCTAATACAAGCATTTGAGCGGTTGGCAACACTTCCCCCACCACCACAACGGCATGGCCATCCAGCACCATAACGAGTTGATCGCGACGATGAAGAGGAGTATGACAAACCCGGAGATGATGATGGTGTGGAGGAACACCCATGGCAAAGGCGGCAATAAAGGAGTTCGGGAGACAATATTAAGATGAGGATCCCATCCTTTAAAGGAACCAGCTTACCCGAAGAATATCTGGAATGGGTACAACGTGTGGAGAAGGTCTTTGAATGTCAAGACTATTCTGAAGTAAAAAAATGTAAACTTGCTGTCCTTGAATTCACTGATTACGCTAATATTTGGTAGGAGAATGTGAAAGCTTAGCATAGGAGGGATGGAGAAGAGAAGATCCAGAACTGGAGGCTTATGAAGCGGATCATGGAGAAGCGATTTGTCCCTCAATATTATAAGCAGGAACTGTACATCAAGTTACAAAGCTTGAGACAAGGGGGGATGTGTGTTGAGGATTATGTCAAAGAATTTGAGATGCTGATGATGAGATGCGATTTGTGAGAACCTCAAGAACAGACCATTGTAAGGTTCTTAAGAGGCTTGAACAAGGAGATTGCTGATATGGTGGAGTTGCAATCTTATGTGTTTCTTGACGATGTGATCAAATTTGCTGTTAAGGTGGAGAGACAGCGCAAGCGTGGTGCAAGTAAGCCGAGTAAGACTACCAACTCGTCTTCCTTATCACCATGGTCCGTCCCTAAGGTGGTTCCAAAACAAGTAGAAAAAAGTGATTCTAACAAGCAAGTCACAGATGCGGCCAAAAAAAAAGAGAAGGTGAAAATTCACAACCTCCTAAGCGAAGCCGAGATATCAAGTGTTTCAAGTATCTTGGTTACGGTCATATAGCCTCTGAATGTCCAAACAAGAGGGTGATGTTCATTCGGGAGTCACAAGAAGAAATTGAAAGTGAAGATGAGATTATTTTGGAAGAGGTAGAAGAAGATTATGTGGAGTTTGCTGATGAAGGAGAGCTGTTGGTTATTCGCTGCAACCTGAACCTACAAGTCAAAGTTGATGATAAGCAGCACGAAAATATCTTTCATACCAGGTGCACCATCCATGATAAGGTATGTGGTGTTATCATTGATGGTAGTTGTACCAATGTGGCTTCCACTATTTTGATAGAAAAACTTAATCTGATGACTATTAAGCATCTCCATCCCTATAGATTGCAATGGCTTACTGACGATGGTGATATGAAGATTACAAAATAGATTGTAGTACCTTTCTCTATTGGCAAGTCCTACAAAGATGAGGTTATTTGTGATGTGGTTCCTATGAAAGCCAGCCATCTTCTTTTGGAAAGGTCTTGGCAGTACGATCGGAGGGCTATTCATGATGGCTTCAAAAATACCTATTTATTTGCCAAGAACGGGAAGAACATAGTGTTGGCACCACTTAGCCCGCAACAGGTCCAGAAGGATCAGCTTGTGATCGAAAAGGGCAAGAAAGAGAACATGTTTGCCAACAAGGGAGAAGTGAAGCGAGTTTTGACTAACCATGAAATTATTTTTGTTCTTGTAGCCAAGCAAGTTCCAAGTGAAGAAGTCTCCCTTCCACCGCAAATGAAGGAGATTTTGGAAGAATTTACAGATGTGTTCCTGGAAGAGTTACCAAAAGGATTGCCACCAATCAAAGAGATCGAGCATCAGATTGATCTCATTCTAGGGTTTGTCCTACCAAATAGACCAGCCTATAGATGCAATCCCGAGGAGGCCAAGGAGTTGCAGCGGCAAGTTGCGGATCTTTTGGAGAAGGATTATGTGAGGAAGTCTATGAGCCCATGTTCACTACCAGCTCTGTTGGTACCAAAGAATGATGGATCTATGCGGATATGCGTGGATAGTAGGGCGATAAACAAGATTACAATAAAATATCGCTATCCAATTCTGCGACTGGACGATATGCTTGATGAGTTGCATGGAACTAAGGTCTTCTCAAAAATAGACCTTAGGAGCGGATACCATCAGATTCGCATAAAGGAAGGTGATGAATGGAAGATCACATTCAAGACCAAGTTCGGATTGTACGAGTGGACGGTCATGCCATTTGGCTTGTCCAACGTGCCTAGCACATTCATGAGATTGATGAATCATGTGCTGCATAAATTTATTGATGATTTTGTGGTTGTATATTTTGATGATATTCTGATTTTTAGCAGGAATCAGGAAGAGTATATAGAGCACCTCATGGGTGTTTTTGAGGTTCTGCGACAAGAGAAGCTATATGGCAATCTCAAAAAATATCATTTTTATCAGGACGCATAGTCTTTCTTGACTATGTTGTGTCATAACATGGAGTGGAAGTTGATGAGAAAAAGGTGAAAGCAATTAAGGAGTGGCCTGTTCTTACTAATGTATCTGAAGTGAGGAGTTTTTATGGCCTAGCATCCTTTTATCGAAGGTTTGTGAGGAACTTCAACACTATTCTTGCTCCTATCGCTGAATGCATCAAGAAAGGAGGAGAATTCAAATGCACTGAAGCAGCCCAAAGGAGCTTCGAGTTGATCAAGGAGAAGTTGAGTTCAGCATCCATTCTAGCTCTACCCGACTTTTCCAAGACTTTTGAGGTAGAATGTGATGCCTCCGGTGTGGGCATTGGAGCTGTTCTGATACAAAAAGGGCATCCCATAGCATATTTTAGTGAGAAGTTGAATGGTGCAAGCTTGAGCTACTCTGTCTATGACAAGAAGTTCTACGCTCTGATTCGGACTTTGGAGACTTGGCAACATTATTTATTATCAAAAAAATTCGTCATCCATACTGATCATGAGTCTTTGAAGTACTTGAAAGGACAAAGCAAGCTGAATCGTAAACATGCCAAGTGGATGGAATTCTTGAAAACCTTTCCTTATGTGATCAAATACAAAAAAGAGAATATCAATATCGTGGCTGATGTACTTTCTAGGAGGTATGCTTTGATTTCATTGCTTAATGCTAAACTAATGAGATTTGAGTTGATTATAGATCGATACAAGGACGATCCAAATTTTGCAAATATTTATGAAGAGTGCGAGAAAGGAGCTGCAAATGGCTATTACAGGCATGACGGATACTTGTTTAAGTCAGGTCGGCTGTGCATTCCTAACAGTTCCATTCGAGAGCTTTTGGTGAGAGAAGCTCATGGTGGCGGATTGGCGGGTCATTTTGGAGAGAAAAAAATATTGAAGATGGTGAAAGAACACTTTTATTGGCCAGCTATGATTCGTGATATACATCATGTCATTGAGAGGTGCGTTACCTATAAGAAGGCGAAGAGCAAAGAGACTTCACAAGGGTTGTATATGCCGCTACCTGTACCAGATCAACCATGGATAGATTTGAGTATGGATTTTATACTTGGACTGCCAAGAACACAAAAGGAGAAGGATTCGGTTCTGATGATTGTGGATCGATTCTCAAAAATATCTCATTTCGTACCATGCCACAGAACCGATGATGCTTCACATGTTGCAGAATTATTTTTCAAAGAGATGGTACGTCTGCATGGTGTACCAAAGAGCATTGTGTCTGATCGAGATGTCAAGTTCTTGAGTTACTTTTGGAAGACCTTGTGGAAGAAGCTTGGTACTAGATTGCTCTTCAGCATGACTTGCCACCCGCAAACCGATGGTCAGACTTAAGTAGTAAATCGTACCCTCTCTTCTTTGCTTCGCACTGTTGTCAACAAGAATATGAAGAATTGGAATGAGTGTTTGGCTTATGTTGAGTTTGCTTACAATCGCAGTATTCATAGCACTACTAAGCATTCTCCTTTTGAAGTGGTTTATAGGTTTAATCCTATCACCCCACTTGATTTGGCACCACTTTCAATCAGCGAAAGGGTTTGTATGGATGGGAAGAAGAAAATTGAGTTGGTTAAGTCCATGCATAAGAGCATCAAGGAGCAGATTGAGAAGAAGAATGCGGCTTATGAGAAGGCAGCCAACAGAAGAAGAAAACAAATTCGCTTTGCTCCAGGTGATCTTATTTGGATACATCTTCGCAAAGAACGATTTCCAAACCAAAGAAAATCTAAGCTCATGTCGCGTGCTGATGGTCCATTCCGAGTTGTTGAGAAAGTGAATGATAATGCTTACAAGATTGAATTGCCTAGTGACTACAATGTGTCCGCTATATTCAATGTTCGAGATCTTTCTCCTTACTTGGAGGATAGTTTGGATGATGGGGAGGACTTAGATTTGAGGGCAAATCCTATTCAACAAGAGAAAAATGATGTACACCATCATGAAGAAAAAGATGATCACATGCCATATACAGATCCAAGAGCCAAATTGATGACTTTACTCACGTGCGTAGAAGTATGATGTGGTGCAAATCAGATTTGGCAGAAATTTGAAAGAAATTATTGCTTGGGAAAGAGCCGAGTTTAGAAGCTTGTTTTTGTTCTTCCTAATTCACCATGATCTCTAACCACCATCATTTTCATAGTAGCAAGATGTAACCAAAGTTATTTTATTCTTCCTAATTCACCATGATCTCCAACCACCATCATTTCCATAGTAGCAAGATGCAGCCAAAGTTGTTTTGTTCTTCCTAATTCACCATGATCTCCAGCCACCATCATTTCCATAGTAGCAAGATACGGCCACTATCATTTCTTTTGTAGCAAGATATAGCCACCATCATTTCTATGATAGTCAAATTCTGTTATTTCCTTTCATTTACTGAATTTATCTTATGTTCCCTCTCTTATCTATATAAAGGGAGGTGATCTATGTATTCAATTCAGATTTCAATGAATGAAAATGAGTGTTGCTGAATTCTCTTATCTAACCCCTGTATGTTAGTGGCGAGTTATAAATCTTAGAACTTATCACTCACTTTCTTCTTTTCTTAAGTGTGGCGTTCTACCCCTTTGTGATCTGATTGTGATGATTTTCTTATCAATCAAATTTCAAAAAATTTTTTCTTTTTCTTTTCTTATGCTCCAATCTTTGTTCTTACCTACATAAGATAGTTATTCAGGTCTGGACACATCAACATATTTTCTTCAACATGGAGATGTAGATCCATGATTTGATAATAAATTATTTATAATTATCGGAACCATGTATGGTCTTTTCTTGCACATTAAAATCTCTGACTCATGAATTTGATTGTTTCGTCAATATATTTATCAAACATCAGATCACATATTTTCTCCAACTTGGGGATGTAGTTCCATGATTTGATGATAAATTGAATAAGACTACCAGACCCATGTATGGTCTTTTCTTGCACATTAAAATCCATGACTCATGATTTTGATTGTTCCCCCAAAATATTTATCAAACATCAGGTCACATGCTTTCCTCGACATGAGGATGTATTCCATGATTTGATGATAAATTAAATATGACGATCAGACCAAAAAAGATAGACTAAACCCCAAAATCCAGCAAGCAATATCACACTAATGTAGTGGGAAGAAGCTGTCTCATATGGCCAACGCAATCCCACGGCAAGTTCTCTCTCTCTTGGTTCAGTTAACATGTGACTGCTTTGATAATTTGCCTCTATTTATATTCTTGTAGTTTAATAGATTTAATTATATATTTATAATAGTAGTACTAGTTGTTATTATACTGTACATGTTTACGAAGGAGAGAATTTTTTTTATAGAAGTCACAACTTTAGAGATGCGACGTAATATTTTGTCGTCTGCAATAGCATCTTGTCAATCAAGAAAATCACCACTCTATAGTCTTTGCTTAGTGCAAGACTTCATACATCTGTAACCTTGGCTTGATTAGCATATTCTAAAGGTCCACCGTTGTAATATATTGCACAATGCTTCATGTGTTGTTATTTTCCATTTACAAATGTTTTAAACATTTCAAATATCTAATTTTTCTTTTTTGTATATATGTAAAACATATCTCTGATTTTTAACAAGCATTATTGGTTGCAATGTGATGAAGTATGATCCACCAATTAAAAACCTTAATGCATCAGAGATTCAGAATTATAGTATTCATAAAAACATGACCATGATAAAAAGAAACCTATTACTGAACCTAAATGATAAAATGGTGATGTAGGCGTTCTTCTTCTTAGCCATATAATGGAGGTCCGTGCAATTAGAGCGAACCCTTAAGCTCTTTTCAGAATTAGAAGAAGGACAGGGAGGCAACACCTCATAGATGCAAATTTCCAAAAGTAAATTTGGATCTATTAGGTAGCAAAATCTTATAGAATCTAGTTTCTTTTCCATTCCTCTTTCAACATGAAAGATCTTGTCATATATTGACAATAAATAGTACTAATTGCAATAAGTTGCACTCCACATGAGGTGTCCACATTGTAGTCAAAGCTAATGGAAGTTTGTTTACCAAAAAAAAAAAAACTAATGGAAGTTGGCATTATCAAAATAGGCATACTGAGCATTTTTTGACCACATTGCACCATAATTGCCCCAAAACCTTATGGCAAGATTTACACCAGCTCAAACTCAACACATCAGATGATCACATGAAACACTAACAATTTTCATAAATCCTTTGAGTGGTCGAAGATTGGCCACATGAAGAAAACTTAGTGACTAGCTCACATGGCCCAATAGGTCCTATCATGTGAGACAAAAACCATTTAGCACCACTTTTAAAGATCACATCAATCACGCCCAAGGCCTACAGCAAGACGGAGCCCGGTGGATTAAGCCCAAACCCAATCTAACTATGTTTTATCACCCGATCTCCAAACAATAAAGCCCAGCCATTTAAATTAAGATACCTCAGCAAAAATTATAGGAACAACAGATCTTACATGAACTTTGTAATTAGAAACCATGTTATTGTTGATCAATAAAATATTTTTGAGTATTCTGTATTTTAAGATTTGTACCTTTCGAAGAGCAATATCTCGAAAGATTTCTTGTTTATTCATGGAGTGGCATGTGAGAGAACGGTGATGAAAAATTTTACAAGCGATATTATTTATTTGTGATAAAAATCATGTCATTCTAAACAAAAAGCATGGACAATCATAAAAATATTGGATCCTTGACTTCTAGCATATTGCATAATTATCCTTTCTCCATGATCTTTAGAGTGCTTGTTCAAATATTTCTCTCTTTCTTTCTTTTGCTTATTTTTCTTTGGCTTGCATCATGTATTGTTGTGCTATGTATTTCTATTGCCACCAAAATTTGATCCGATGGGATTAGATAAGTTGGTGAACTGTGAATGGTCAAGTTTTGCTGGGATTGGTTTGCTTGCTTGGATAAACCTGCTTAAATGTGAAAATCCAACCTACAAAAGAGAGAGAAAACACTAAGATTGTCGGACTTGATTCGGCGATAGATCCTTTGATGCCCAAGTCAAATTTTGAGGAACAATGAAGATCCGAAAGAGATATATATAGAATGGAGTAAAGAAAAAAAATACATACTTGAAGAACTTCTAGATGCTGTATTTATATGAAAATGGGTATATAGCCATTACTCAAGAAGAATAGGCACATTGTAATTGTTAGTTGTGCAATAACTATCCAATCGTCTAGTAGTTGCTCATCATGAGGGAGGAGCGATAACCATCCTGCAAATGTATCTCATAAATGCTAGGATTGTAATCGCACCTCTTAATAAACTTTAATTGCCTTCAATGCACTTTGAATCAAGGATGCATGGCCCGTTGTTGCCCGTCGGCCAGCTTAGTTGTCATCATTGATCGGGAAGTCTGGTTGGCAAATCGGATCAGTCACAAGCCTATAGATCCAGGCCTTGATAATTTTCTTTGGTGATCTTTCATATAAAACCCAAGAAATATCAAAGCCTGGACTTAACCTCAGCCATATCTAGTTTCTGTTGTCTTATTTTCTTTAAAAAATCCTAAGAAACATCAAAACGCTAGCTAGCCTAACTATTGCCATAAGTTTCCTACAATGAGTTATCTTGATACAAATCACAGGATCAACAAACTCTTTATCCAGTGTTGTGTTGCAAAAGGAAAACTTGTATTCATGAATAGAGATCAAACCTGCCAAGATCAAAGATAGAGGTAACGACCGAACCATGGCAACCGCGTGAGGCCCATTGGATGCTGCCACTTGCATTTGAAGCCCAAGCCCATTCAGGAAAGCAGCCTAGTAATAGAGCAACACCACGTTCATTAGATAGAGCGGAACAGGATTTCCATCAACTAAAATCTCAACACGCGTCCAAAAACATGACATCTATATAAACGGAGAAGACCAAAGGACGAAGGGTTGTGACAAACCGAGAGAGAGAGGGAGAGGGGGGGGGGGGGCGAGTCGCCCATGGAAGACCCCGACGAGCTCGAAATCCTTGTCTCCAACCAACACCGCGAACTCATGGCCGCCCGGATCGCCGAGTCCGACCTCGACCTCGCCTTCCGCCTTCAGATGGAGGAGGCCATGGCCGCCTCCCTTGCTATCCTCCCCTCCTCCTCCTCCTCCTCCTCCTCCTTATCCGCCCCCCGGCCGCCGCCGCCTCCGCCCCCACCCCCCTCCGGCGAGGAAGACGACGAGATCTCCCAGATCATGGCCCTCCAAGCCCTGGAACTCGAACGCTTCCACCAAGAGAGACGAGACAGCGAGCACTGCCAGGCCGAGTTCCGCCGCATTGCCGAGGACCTGCGCCGCCGCACCCACGATGAGCGCTTCGCCCGCGAGATCCTCCACATCCCGGACAGCGAATGGGAGGAGTGGGGGGACGAATTCGAGCGGCCGATCGGGGCGGTTCGCGACGAGGAGGAGCCGCCGTTCCGGCTCTACTTTAAGGGCATGACGAGCCGGGACTCCGTGAAAGGGAGGTGGCTCCAGCTTTCCGCGATCGCCGCGGTGGTCTGCGATCCTAAGGACAACCTCGTACTCAAAATTCAGAAGCCGATGCCGGCGGCCGCCCGGGAGGTTTTTGAGGTCAAGGCCTTGATCGAGGGGCTTAGTGCGGCTCTCTCCTTGGGCATCAAGAGGATCGATGTGTTCTGTGACTATAGAACTCTATATAATCACGTGAGACATCTGCACTGCTGAGTTCTTGCTTGATGATTTTCTGATTCGGACTTAGTGGATTTTTGATGGATGATAGCTATATATGTTGTGATTAGGTTATCTCGTCAATTAGGCTACGGATTTTTCCCCCGGGTTGGCATATTTAGGAGCAGTTGTTGATTGAAGTTGGGCTTTAATCCAATGCCTATTTCTTGATGTTGATTTGTGGTCCCGTAATGTATAGCTTAGATAGCTAAACATTTTGTGATTAGGTCATCTCGACAAGTTACGCAACGCAATATGTTGAGAAGAAGTTTAGGTCATCTCGACAAGTTACGCAATATGTTGGCAATAAGTTACGCAGTATGTTGGCAATATGTTGAGAAGAAGTTGTTGATTTAAGTTGGCCTTTAATCCAAGGGCAAACATGTGTCTATGCTCTTACCAAAAGTTTTCAGCTTTTATGCCACCTTTGTTAAGACCTATTCTATATTCCACTGCCTATGGTTCACGTATATATCTGTCTTTTCAGCTGTCTATCCTTCTCATCTTTCTTCAAAAATAGATCAAATCATCTCATTAAAGACGTCTTTTCTCAGTGGCTTCCATGATTGTAAAGATGCCATTTAGATAGGGTTGCAAATGGTATTCCATGGTGTCACTTGGAACATTGCATGTGGCTGCACCTTGAATGGGTATAGTGTGGTTTATTTATTTTGATCTTCTTGATTATGATTTTTCTTTTATCTTGTTTCTGTCACAAAGTGTTTTGGATCAGTTTTGGAAGTTCTGATTGAAAATTGGTATCTACAAGGTCATTTGAACCTCATTGATAACTTTAATATCTTCCTGAACGTAAATCTGAGAATTTCTAAGTCTGCATATTCTCCCTACATTGATATAGCCATAACCATCCTGCTAAATTTGCAACTCTTTCTAGAAAATTGTATTTTACTCAGTGCAAGGATAACTTAGGCGTTTTATATTCACTATTCAGGGGATACGAATCCTAAACATCATCATCAAGTTATGATCGATTATCTTAGATCATGAAGGAATGTTGTAAACATCTATTTATAACAAGGCCATTGTTATCTCATTTATTGGAAGAGCCTAGTGTGTTACAAATTAATTGACATAGTCTATTACATGCTTATGTCTAATCTATTTTTCTGCCTGTTCGTTTCTCCCTTTATGTACTCATGTAATTGTTTGATGTATAAAGTACAAACTACATAATTATGTATTTTGGGGCTTTTTTGGTTTTCTCATGGTAACATCTAATGCACAAAGCTCTAAATATAAACACTTTTGTATACTGATTTGTCAAAAAATTCTGATGCATGCTCATGTAAAGAAATATCCTCTATTTGCTCATGACATTGTCATTCTTTTTTTTTTTTTTTTTTCAGATTACAGGGAGATGGTTTGTGAAACAAAACAAGGTTGCAAACATAATTCATCAAGCAGCATTGCTGCAAAAGAAATTCGAAAGATGTCAAATTTTCTTGCTTCCACGATGCCATATCAAGTTTGTGTATAGATTAGCAAGGGATGTGATAGACTCTCAGATCAACAAAAATGCTGAGCTGGGTGGCAATCAAAATCTGAAGGAGACTTGCAAGATTTGTCTAGAAGTTACAGATACTTCTCAAATGTTTGTTGTTGATGGTTGTTTGCACCGCTTTTGCTATACCTGTATGAAACAACATGTGGAAGTTAAGCTACTTCATGCAATGCTCCCTAGTTGCCCACATGATGGCTGCAATACCAGGCTTAATGTGGAGAGTTCCCAGAAATTTTTGTCACCTAGATTACTAGATATTATGGTCCAGCGCATAAAGGAAGCATCAATTCCTCTAAGAGAGAGAATTTATTGCCCATACCCGAAGTGCTCAGCTCTGATGTCAACAAGTGAAGCAATTCACCCTCAGCAGGTTGCTTCTTCTAAGCAATTCATTGATACATCTGGACTTAGAAAATGTATCAAATGCACTGGGCTTTTCTGTATCAACTGTAAGGTTCCATGGCATGAGAGAATGTCATGCTTTGAGTATAAAAGGTTAAATCCAGACCCCCCTGCAGAGGATGCAAAGCTACAGTCCCTTGCAAGACAGAAGTTGTGGCGCCAATGTGTGAAATGTAACCATATGATTGAACTAGCAGAAGGTTGTTTCCATATGACTTGCAGGTATTTTATTTAATGATTTCTTCTCTCCACATCTGTTATTTGTAGTCTTTATTAGTAGTTTTATAATTCTTACTCTATAACAGTAGTCACAGTTTGGCGCTTTCTTGTTTCCATAGCATGTGTTTACTTTATAAAGTTGAAATGGCAATTTTATGGGAGAAACTCGATTATATAGGTTCCATACTACTACTACTTTTAACCAAGGTCTACAATATTGGAAACCGTACTCGTGCCAATAGGCCAGTGGTATGGTATGGTACCATGCTGTCTCGTCCCAGCATGAATTGAGAAAAAACCAAAGGGGGAGAAGGAGAAGGAGAGAGGAAAAGAAGTGAGGGAGAGAGATGCCGGGAGAGGGGGGGGGGGAGCCCTGTGTAGAGCGAAAAAGGGGCTGAGCCCCCTTTTTTAAAATTTTTTCGGCTTCTTTAAGTGACTTCACTTAAAGAAGCTCAAAAAATTGAGAAAAGAGCCAAGCCCAAGTTTCGTTCGAAACAAGGCTCGGCTTCGCCCAACGAAGACTGGAGGAGTAAAGCACTGCTTTCAAGCCCCCTCTCTCGTTTCCTCTCCCGACATCTCTCTCCATCTCCTCCCGCCCCCCCCCACCCCCCACCGACCCACTCCTCTCTTTCCTTCTCCTTCTCCCCCTTCATCACCATTTCTTGTTTTTCTTGCCGGAACCATCTTAATCCATTGCCAGTACAGCTCGGCATGCCCCAAACTGGACGATTCCGCCATCCATGCTTTTAACCAAAACACCAACTTTGGCCAACGAATCTTGTCCAATCTACATAAATCAGCTGCAAAGTCAATGTATCATCATTCACATTTTAGAGAAATGTTACCACCAACCCCAACCTGAAATCCACTCACTAAACCAGCATATTGTTCATGGGGGTTAAAGGTGCATCTTTTGATGAGAGTAGCCTACTATGAAAAGTCAAAACCAATTGGTGGTTGGAAAACTAACGTTCTCCCCTGCCCAAGAAAATATAGAATAAAAGGGAAGACCAGCATTCCTGGTTAGATGGTTAAAGCTCATCTCAAAGCAACCTTAGTGGTTCCTCTGGACTTGAAAGAACCTAGATGATGAGAGAAGTCGAGATTTAATAGTGGTAATAGCATTCATTTCTAAGGCACAGATAGAAACCATATTTTGAAATATGTGGAAACTCATAAATGAGTTGTATACTGTATATGTATTCATTTCTCTTGCTTTCCTGTAAAGAGAATTTTACTTTTCCGATCTATTTGCCTATTTCTTTGAAATATGCTTTGTGTTTATTGATTAGAATGGCATATACTTTATCATTCCTTTGGATCAGTAATCATCCTTGTTGCACTGCATCCATGGTAGCTTCATGACAGGTAATTACTTCTCTTCAAATAAAATTTGCTTCACTTGTTCAAATTTCTTTAAAAATTGGTGGAAATAGGTTAGGAGTGTCCTGCCTATTGCGCAACTTCTGTTAATATCAGTAACTTCGGTGTTTCAGTATGCTTAGCATTTTCAAATTCATATTATGATGTTTCTTCTTATTAAGTTTGTTCTTATCTTTTGTCACGATTCCTTTTTTGGTGAGTTCATTGATCTATCTGATTTGTAAAATGGATGTAGGTGGTCTTAAATAAATTACTTAACATTTTCAAATTAAGAGATGCTAAAATCTTTATGCTGCAGCAACTTCTTTCTATGCATGTTTCTCCACGCTACATATCAAGGCTTAGACATGTTGCCCTCTTGGATATTTGAATGTGTTACACTTGGCTGATTGTGTCTTATAAAAACTATCTTCAACTGAGTGGACTGCTGGATGGTTAACTCAAATATCAGGCAATCTGTGCAAGAAGTTTCAGTTATTTGTTAGTTGCAAGAATTTTTCTGTTCGCGCCTTGCTCAATTTTCATGGGCAATGTGTACATTGGTTGAATAGCATTTTCTTGCATGCATTTGATTGTTATATGTTCCACATAATTCTTCAGATTCATCTCTAACACCTGTGATAGCAAAAATAAAATAAATGTATCTTAGATGGAGAATTACTTATTAAGCATGGAGATCTTGACCAGATGCCTAGCTGTTTAGGATCCTCCTCCAACTCCCCTGAGAGATAAAGGGGCCTTTGAATTTGTCTGCTTGCCTCTTCAATGTACGACTTATTGAAGACCTGGTCAACCCTAGTAAGAGTTGCAGGTTGTTATGAGATAAGAAAGTGGGAAAGCGGGTGTGGGATAACAAAATATGTTTCATTTATATGAAAATGCAACTATTTAAGTGATGTATAAATCTGAATCATGTACAAATTTAAAGCTGTATTACATATATCTTAAATTTTTAATGTATGATCAAGGGTTGTTGTTTTATCGAGAGAGAGAGAGAGAGAGTGTGTGTGTATACATATACATATAGACATATATATACATATACATATACATATATACATACACATACACACACACATACATAGACATACACACACACACACATAGACATACACATACACATACATATACATACACATACACATACATATACATATACATACATATATATACATATATTATACATACATACATATATATATACATATATACATATATACATATAGATATATATATATATATATATATATACATATATATATATATATACATACATATACATACGTATACATGCATACATACATATACATACGTATACATGCATACATACATATACATACATATACATGCACATACATATACATATACATACATATATATATATACACGCACGCACGCACACACGCACACACATATGTATATGTATATGTATGTATGTATGTCTGTATGTATCACGTTTTGATGGTGTGCTTGTCAGAATTCCTTGTTTACTTTCCATTTTGCTTTTTGATTTTTTTCCCTTAAGTGGTAGGCTGTAATTTATTGGGATTTTTCTTTTCTTCTCCACATGATTACTTCATTCTCATATATTATAACCTAATAAAAATGCATGCATTGTCAGATTTTTGGATTTGTCTGACATGCTTGGATTGGTTCATTTTGACAGTGTGCTTGTCAGAATTCCTTGTTTATGCTTCTAATTTGATTTTTAATTTTTCCCCTCGAGTGGTAGGCTAAAATTTTATTGGAACTTCTCCAAATTTTCTTTTCATGATTACTTCGTTCTCATATGTTCTAACCTAATAAAATTGCATGTGCTGTTAGATGTATGGATTTGTTCTGTGCTATCTCCTTTGCACTAATTTTCAATCAAGGGAAACTTGTTTGCCTTGTTTTGCAGGTGTGGTTATGAATTCTGCTATACCTGTGGAGCTGAATGGAAGGACAGAAAGGCCACGTGTTCCTGCCCATTGTGGGATGAGGGCTACATTTGGTATGACGATGGTGAAGATGAGGACTCAGATGACTTTTATGATGATGATGACAGCTATGATTATGATGATGAGGATGATGATTACATGGACAATTATGGCCACCATTATTAGGGTTGCACTTTATATTTATTTCACCCACCTATGTGTGTGGAAGCTCGTCAGTGCACTTCTTTCTGTTAAACTTGGAATCTGAACTTTAGAAACTTTGCTTTTGAGAAAGCTCACATATAGTCATCAATTGGCCTGAATGTGAAGAAGCTCTTCAGTGTTAATAGCTTGAAATTTATCGTTAAATGCTTTTACGCTTGGATCGCACTGAGCACTATGGGAGCCATCGTAGGACGAGGCAGCTCTCACACAAGACCCACCTTAGATGTGTTTCTATGTACATTTTGCCATCAAAGTATTTTCAGCTGCTTAGATTTGAGGACCTATACGCCAGAAAATAGATATGGCTGTGGCCTGATCCTGGTGTAATTCCTGAAGTAACATTGTTGTTCATGATCTCTCGACTATTTGGAAAGGTTTAACCTTATCTTTTAGGCAGTTGAAACACTTCTGGACCATTCGGCATTTAAAAAGTTATGCATCATCCGTTCCGCTAGTGACTGTCTGACTAAATTTTAGGTTATCCGGGCCTTCCCCTCCCCCTGGATTGCAGAGGACTTTTTTGTGAATGTCAGGTAAGCTCACGGATAATTCAGCTTGGAAGGAGCATGGAACAGGCTTCAAAACCCTGCCAAGTGCTTATACCTCCCACTGCAGACTCATCTGTGTAACATATGGGTTTTTTATCAGCAACGAAAATTCTTGTGGATTTAAACTAAGAATTTCTGAGTTTGACTTGAAAAATTGGTACTGCTTTTATACCACTGAAAATTCAGAATTGGCTTCCTATAAGGCCTCAAACGAACAAGTAAAACACTGAAAGATATTTGAGCAAAAAGATGCAAACATTTGTTTGAAAGCCTGGTCTTTTCAGAGACTTCAGCTTATGCGCTCATCTACCCCCACACATATGGATGAACAGTACGTATCATGAGTAATAATATTTTGCATCCAAAAAGCAGCCTTGAACCCCAACGGCCCAAACTATGATGTCTGCTAAAATGTGTTATTTGCCAAGTATCAGTTACAACATTGTTTGTACGAATTCCGCCTCCTTTAGGAGGTGGGACTTTGCGTCCACGCCTTAGGGTCAGGGGAAAAAAAGGGGCATTGTTTATAGCGTATACATGGATACCCAGTAGAACTGTGACTCCTGTTGAGCATTACTTGACTTCAGAAACAACCAACAGCGACAACTGGTTGACAACAAATAGAAGTACTGCAGCCAGGCTTTGTATATCTGGGGAAAGGAAGAGGAGATCAAGAAATTATATTTATTATACAATGATAAAAAAAAGTTCGAATGGAACCCAGAAATAACCGCCTCCATAAATGATTTTATAGATCATCTTAGAAAGGAGCCCAACTGCACAGGTAACAACTATAAAGTATATACATAAAAGAAACGTTTTTCAGGGGAAACAAAAAAAACGCAAAAACTGTCTAACCAGCCAATCATCCTTCAATAGCTGATGTGGCTTTCTACCTAAAAAAATAAAAAACAAAAAGACTCACGGTACAAAATTAATGGCTCTCTGCCACAGTACCACAGAAGTAACCAAATTTCTGTAACAACTAGCGCATCAACAAGAGTAGGCCTATTCCTGTCTTCCCGTAAAGGAAGAAATCAGTAGACGGCTCAACCAGAACCAGCCATCCGTTTCTCATGCAACTGCTCACCAGCCATATGCTCACTTTTGTCCATTGCCTTCTTTGCTAGCTCGTAGCCAGCAAAATTCATTGCACCAAGAGGTGCAATCCAGAAGAACCTAGGCACAGCTCCCTTAAATAGCCCAATGGGACCCTCTTTACGAAGAATGGAGAAGGCCACCATTTGCATCGAGACTGGCCGGCCCTGAGGAGCAGTCATCATCCTTGTTTTCATCACATCAAAAGGAGTTGTAATGACAGCAGCAAGCCCACCAGATAAAGCCCCCACGACGACAGTCTCCCAAGGTTCCAAGTCTCGGTTTAGAAGATTCTGTGCAGCCTTTAGAAAGAGTCAAAGCCAACAATTAATTTACTTGCAAGTATTTTATAAATAGAAAAACTGTACCGGTTGTGGTGAGCACTACAGAAAATTATAATCATTCAATTATTTATCATTTCGCATTCTAAACAAGAAGCCTAACATAAAACAGACTGCTTTCTCAGAATTTATAAAGTCAGATATTCAAAATAAAGGGAAAGAAAAGAAAATTTATAGGTTGATTTAGATGACAGTTTCTGATGTCAATAAATATTTATTTAAAATGCATTCTGGTTATAAAGACCTGGTTGTTAATGCCATAATGCTCCGGGGAAGCCGCTACTGCCACCCCCACCAGCGCAAATTACACATAATAATAATTTGCCAGCCAGCTGTATCAGGAAGAGGTGGCTGTGGTGGTTTCAGTTTCTGGAAACGCCTGAAAAGTTTAGAGCCTGTTTGGTACTGTTGTTGCTTTTGTGTTTTTATTTCCCCACAAATTAGTGAAATAAAACATGGAGGTTGATGTTAGAGAAAGCTTGACATTAGATAGAGTGTCTGCACAAAACTTTTGCCATTCCTTGCTCTTAGTTTCACTTTTCTAAAAGCAAAACAACTTTGCTGCCAAAAGTTCTAAAGGTTTTGCAAACAATTTAAAAAAGAAATGAGCTGCATCATACATATTCATACAATCCAGTTCAATTTTTTTCTTGGATTTTTAAAAACAGAAACAAAAAACAAAAGCAATACCAAATGGAGCCATTTTCTTATCCGTGAGCTACAGTAAGTTACAATGCATTACATATAATAATTGCATGCTACACTCAAATGTCATAGACATTTATATGAATTTGTTGACAAACAATTTTATTCGAACTAGCATTATTGACTAATACCCAGTATCTATCCACAAGCTCTATAAACAGTGCATGCAATCAACAAAAGCCAAATTGCAGCTTGGTTCAAGTTGCAACAGAAGGAACTGTCATATCAAGTTGAGCATTTCTGGTTGTTTGCAATTTTTATTTTCTGGGAAGTTTAGTTCTGTGAATCCTACAGAAAATAAATCATGGATATATGAATTGTCAAGAAGATGATAGATAAAGCTAAACAGCAAACCAGTTCAAGCTGCAAATAAAATAGCAAATTGTGGTTGAGGATTTCTGACAGTGTGGAATATTTTTTTCTTGTGAAAAATTTAATTCTGGGAATCCTACAGCAAATCTATCAACTAGGCATGTCGAAAACCTGTACTCCAGTCGGTCAGAAGCCTCTAATCAAATTTCGACTGCAAAAAAGGAATCTTAATAGGACGTTACTCAGTAATATTCCCAGTAATCCAGGGTCCTCAGGATAGACCTAACATTTAGCATTTTCTTTTTATACAAAGTAACTGCCTTAGGACTCGAACCCATGCCATCACACTTGTCAGCTCCAAGCCTTACCATTGCACGAAGCAACGGCCCCTCAAGAAGGGAAATATTAATATCAAAGAATAATATTTATAGTATTCATACAGGGCAAATGGCTACCTTTTTAGCTTCCGCATAGAGACCCATCCCTGCGACATAGAATGGGACCTCACGGCAAAGTGTTGCACCAGTGCCTCGAAAGAAACCTTTAAGACCATCTTGGCGCATGGTACCCACAAGTGCTTCTCCTACATTGTCAAAGATGCCTGCCTGCAGCCGTTGCTTTAAAACCTCACAAGGAATTCGAACAGCCGTTCCCAGGATTGTGCTGCAGAAGGATGCCAAGGATTGCACCTACATGAGAATATACATGTATCATTTACAGAATCTGCATCATGTTAGATTACTTTATCACAAATTCTAAGTTGTCCCATTTCACAGCCTTCATGAAACAAACAAGAGTCCTCAATTTACCAAGTCATGCAGCAACAGTGTTCTTGATTATGTCCTGCATATGGTGCATTATGATGGGAAAGGTAGTTACAGTGAATATGAAGAGAACCCAATGGTTATGCAACTTCGTAATTAAAATAATTTTGAAATATATATATATATATATGGATGCAAAACTACCAAATGAAAACTGACAACAGTTAACATGCTGAAAGAATTTACAGCAGGTCATGGGTAGATATCCAACTTTTCCACAAGAATGGCTGCAAATATGATATACAAACAAATACATACAAATGTACATGCTTTAATTTACCTGAATATCTGGAAGTGTTGGGGCAACATTTATTAATACTAGCTTGCTCGCCTCGAAAATACCAGTCCTCAACCCATGGCTGCCAGTGAAAACAGAGCTGAGTGCTACAGAAGCTCAAAGCTGTTAATAGTGGGCAACAGAATGCTAACCTTGAAAACTGCCCAAGAATAGCAGGGATGGAACCTCTATATAATCCCCGAAGCCCAATTTGAGGGAGCTTTGATATAAGTTCTGGGAAAGAAAGAGTTGATGCTTGTACACGTGTCTGATAAAACCACAAATTCATTACATTGGGAACATCAACCAAATAAAATTCTACATACTAAAATGAAATGAAGCAATGAACTATCAGAACTGCATCAGCATAGCATTCAAAACATACAATTACTTCTACTTATTACTTGGTTGGCAGAAATGTCTGCTATCTCTTTTATTTTTGCCTGCTTATGGCAGGGTTCTTAAAATTTTGAAGAAGCTATATTTATTATGAGATCAATGTAAGGTCAAGAAGGTTTCTTTTTTGTATTCTAAGATGATAAAATGGGGCATGGCCAAAAGAAAATGCTATCTCATTCCATCAATTAGGTGAATCATGCGAATAGCATTGCCTTGATAATCAGCATCCAATCAAATCCAGCAATTCCATCATGATTCTTCCACATTGAACATATACGAGTCAAGAAATAAAAATATATATGGTCTTTTAATTTTTCTTCATATTATATTATCATTGTACTACTGCAATTTATGCTTTCAAAACCTCACCCAATAAAGAAATCTTTATTACATGTGCATGTAGGTCAAACCGTGTATTTGCAGCACTAACACAAAAGCCCTTCTCTTGAGGTGACCCCCACCAAATTATCGAGGCTCACATACTAAGAGTGTTTCAATGTGATTTGCATTATCTAGACAGTTTTCACCCACATGTTTTTGTAGGTTTAGCCCGGTCAAAATTTTAAATCTGTCATATTTGATTTTATATATACCAAAAACATACAGGTTCTCAGCATGTTTCAGTGAGCCTCCGCCCCGGCCCCCGGCCCCGGCCCCCGAACCACCACCATGAAAAAAAAGGGGGAGAAAAGGTTCCTTTTCCTTTTTCTCCTTTCTTCAGCTAGAGATTCAATGTAAAACAAATCAGAGGATATCCGTCCTTTCTTGGTTAAGATCAGTGAACATCACGTGTAAACTCAACTTGCCCTCAGATAATGCACATGGGGAATGAAGGAGCAACATGCTCACAGGACAAGCGATACCATCATATTGCTTCAGTGCTATCAGAAAAGTAAATATCAAGACAATTGACATATTCTGCTGTTTTCTACAATACTAAAAAAGCACCATGCAACATACCCATGACAAATAAAAATAAAAATAACATAACATGGAATTCCAGTTCAAAAATTCCCTGTATTTAGATCAATTGACGATGCAACACACTTTTCACCAAGACATGAGTGCATTCCATTCAGTCGCTTAAACTACTGAAACAATAAGGAGTGCTATCATGTATGTGCATGTTGGTTGGTTAAGAGGGCACCTTCATTGTATCGATGGGATGCATCACAGAAGTAGAAAGTGCACAAGCAAGACCTCCTGCCAAAGCAGACTTTAGAACATTTTCAGTAGATATTTCCACAGGTGGAGGAACAGCTACAAGTGTAGCAGCTTCAAACCAGATACTCCTGTACATAATATCCAAGATGAGCATCAAGTTAAAAAGAATAAAACAACTATCAACTAATTTCCCTTGAGAGATGTAATAGATAATAATGAGTTAGACTCTAATTCCAAGATGCACATACATATAACTTTTACACTAAGTATGGATGGATATAGGTACCAAGAACTATGAAAAAAAATGAAATGAAGCAACTCCTTGTTTTTCTTTTTTGGTACAAACGGGCAGTCACACTAATCTAGTGCGAGAGCAGCCCAATAGGTCAAGCAACTCCTTCAACCAGAGAATTTTTCTTACATATAACATATGATAACATAAAAATGTTCCAAGATAGATCCAGAAGGATCAAATATGCGATCCATTTTCTCAGAAATACAGATCAAAAGTAAGAAGCCACAAAGGGCAAGAGAAAGCAGCTTGGCAGTGCATATTCTGTTTATCAAGTATTTTCATATACAAGCATCTACTTCCTGATGAATGTTCTATTTATAGCTTTTATGATACTTGTCGTAAAACTGCAATCAAATTTAAGTTCAATCCAGAAAGTTCCATAGTCTTTTCCCTCTAAGAACATTCTTACATGTCACTGACCATAAAAGAAACAGCTAATAACAGGTTCACGAGCATTTTTCTAAGTGGTCCAGTAAAATCTTTCACTATCTGACTACAGCATTCTTAGGAAGATAGGTCAGGCATGTTAGTCTTGCTTAGCAACACATGCAAAAGCCAGAACCATCCCATTGCAGTGATTCATGCTTCATTATATAAGAAATCCAGTATTTACAATCTTTCACAATAAACCAGGACTTCTTGTATCCACAGGTAGATATGCCTTAGAGGCAACAATAAAAAAGAAAATCCTTGAAAGAGTGGCAAGTAAGTCCAACCATCATTATGAATTTGTTGACAAGGATCACAAGCCAGTCTGCAGCTAAAGCCTTAAGCCTTAAAGATGTTATTGGATTGAAATGAGATTTAAGATCTCACAATAATGAGACAGATTAAAACAATATGAAAACATAAATGAGATCATTAGAAGCTATACTTTTCCAAGAAGTTTTTTTTAATTTCAAGAACAACAATCAGAGCTCTAGAAGCAATAATTTATTGCCCATAAGCTCTTTGTTCACCATATAGAATGTTCTTTAAGATAGTAGCTTGATTTAACCATACCGAGGATCATCTTCAAGTCTCTCTGATGGAAGCAGCAGCATAAAATTACGGAAATGACTGTATGAAATGGATCCTTCAGTATCTGCATTCAGATAACGCAACATAGCAACAGCATTATCTTCGTTAGCGGGAAGGCCTGCACTTTTGAGTGAAGTCAAGATTTGATTTTTTTGAAGTGTTCCAGACTTGCTTAGACAGAGGGTTGTGTAAGCTCTAAGCATGGTCGGCTCCTTCTGCTCCATCAAGGACAAAAACTGTTTCCACCCAATTGACTTTGAAAATATGTTGCTTCTAGTACGGCGCAGAAAATCCCTAGCATATCTTCTTGGCAGCCTTCTCTTTCTCATTGCAATTTCAAGGTCCTCAAGAGTTACTTGACCATCACCATCTCTATCCAACTCCTCAAAAAAGTGCCTTCCTGTAGAATTTTTAATTTCACCGTTATAAGACCAAACATATTCAGCTTATTAAATAACCAGCAAAAAGAAGCAGCATGTAGATGGTTCACAGATTAGCTAAGGGTGTAGAGATATATGTGCAGCTTCTCATTGAAAAATAAGTGCCAGCAAAGTCCCAACTGTAGCAAAGTTGATGAAGTACCTTTTCCTAATCACCTTACTAACTTTAGCTGCCATTCAGATTTTAAAACAATGTAACTTTTCCTCTGATATACTCTTTCAACCTTTTGATGTCTATAGAATACACAAGGTGAAGAAATTTGCATTGTTAACAATAGTAATGCTTTCTGTTTTCATTTTTTTCTTGTACAAAGGAGAAAAATTGAGAACTTATTGTTTAGAGGTCTGATTTATAACTTGAGGGATGGAAGAAAAATGATAAACTCATCTGCTTTGAGGTTAAGGGTAAACATTACCCAAACACTTCAAAATTTTGGCTTTTCTTTTGACATGATACTACTTGACACTTCATACTAACAAATCATGACATCATCATATTTTTACATATCAACTTTTGGCACTCATACCTTGAAACTTCAAGTCTAATATAACATTCCACAAACATTTGGTCCATTCTATCGAATTATTAAGCAGTTGTTCTAACAAATTATACATTATTTACATACATTTATAGACATTTACAAACACATTATACTATATGAATGATCCCAATAGTGTCCAATTTCTGAAGGTTCATGTGTCCAACTCTGTTGGACACTTGGACAATTGACTTTTACATGTCCAGGTAACATTGTTGACTGTCATTCATATACACAATTCTAGTCAACATTCTGTCATTTCATGTTTTTTTTGCATTGCAGGCTAGCCAAAAAATTAAAGAAAATTTTTAGAAAAAAATTCAGATAATAGGGAGGGGGCTTGATGGCAGGAATTAATAGCACCTATTTAAGTAAATTAAAGCATCTTCAAGAGCAAAAAGGCAGGCCCTGGCATCAGAAATGCTAGAAACATTAACCTAACCATATTAGGTAATTGGCCTTGAACTTTGAAGAGCAAATTTATGGAGGAAATTCCTCAGGCTAATGGGGAACTTTGGACCCAAAATCATTCAGAATGTGTACTCGGTTCAATATGGTAAAGGTTTAAAAAAGGCTTCAGACATGGTCCTACTATGCTAGAGTTTATTCTCCCTGGACTTTCTTGAATGCTTTCAAGAGTTTTAGGACCGTTCAAGGTGAGAGGAGATGGACATGGAACATCCTTTTGGATTATTGAAGCTGAGGAAGTAGCATAAGCATGACTTCCTTTTGCTATTTTTTCACTGATTGGGATATATGCTCTAGCATCCAAAATTTGGATTTGAAATCCATAATTTCATCACAAATGCACATGCTTGTTATCTTGTCATTATAAAACCTTTGCCTCACTTGAGAACCTTTTAAAGGGGGAAGGTGGCGTCTAAATGATGCAATTTTTGTATAGTAGAGGATGAGCGAGTGCTGATTATTTCTCTTTTTCCAATGGAACCTAGCAGACTTTCTGGCTTCCATTGAATACTTCTTAGCCTTCCTCAAATCACAACTTATCTCCATAAGATTTGGCTTCAATGTTGAAACATAAAAATCATGGATTACAGATAATAGTATTTTGTGAAGACCTAACAACAATGCAACAATAAGATTTTTGAAGGCAAAACCTTACATATCATGGATCTTACACTGGAATCGAGTCAACAGAAGAATCATGCATCTATTGTGCTCTTGGAAGGTGAGGCTGTAACTGATAGCAGTTCTCAACATGCAAATTTTGGACACTTTTTGCCATCAGTTCTTTTTTTCCTTTTTTTTTTTTTTTGTGTGTGTGTGTGTGTGTGTGTGTCTGTAATCTGATGCTACCACATCCAGCGGACTCTTCTAAAGAAAAACACTTTCATGATATACATTTCCATCTGCTTCCTACGTGCAGGTCTCATATACTCTTATCAGACTCCATGGAAAATTGACAATGAAAGAAGAAAATGAATTCATATTAGAAACAAATGAGGGCATATGAGCTTCAGGAATTTAAATCGACATGGCATATATGCACCCCAAGATTTAGAGTGCCCATTGGCACTGACAAGCACGAACCAGAATAATGCCTTATCAACACACAAAAGAGGCATGTCAGGCTGCATGCTGGTACTTGCCTAACATGCCAGTGTGTATCAAGCACCAGCTTTATAATTATGCATATGGAAATGTGATAGTGGAAGGTGAACAATATTGATCTCCAATGCTCAATGACAACAAGGTCTAACAGTCTGACATGTATGTTCATGTCACGGTGGCCAAAGTCTAGAAGCTTGGACTATACTTCATAAAATGGTCTGATTCTAGTTGAAGTTCCAGCAAGTATTAGTCATAACATTACCCAGTTACTTTAGACTCTTGTTGTTGTCTCCAACTTATTTTGTCACAACTGTGGTCTGGAATTAATGATATTAGGCATTTGGATATGTTTTGATTAGCTTGCCCTGATTCTTTAAACTGCTTCGAAAATCGATATTGGGATACACAGGTATTCATATGATATTAGGTACTTGGATATATTTCAATTAGCTTGCCTTGATTCTTTAAACTGCTTAGAAGATCCATATTGACAGATGTGGGCACAGGATACACAGGTATTCATATCCACAGGAATCATAATCTTGCAATTAGTGTCCTGACCATCTAATTCCAGCATGACTAAGGAAACTTGTCCAAAATTCTTTCCTTTCAAGATACTCAGCATCATCAGATAAATTTTTTAAGTATTTACATTTTTTGGGTACACATCTTTGAGAGTTTTAAGCTGCTTTTAAAGCTAAGAAAGTCGCTCGATTTCTACCTTTTTCTGATGTGTCAGACTCTTAAAATGATAAATATATAGCAATTCTTTTCTTATGAAACAAACAGAGTTGTCGGCTTGCACAAATTGACAAACAGATGGACTCTATGATCTAAAGTCTGCCAAATAACACATTTTCTACACGTGTGGGCTTCCAACAATCATAGACCTCCCGGCATAAATTTCCTAAAGCTTGATTCTAGTTGGTATTTCTGGAATCGTTTATGTTTTGGCTGGAAACGAACATCTTCTCCATGAAACTCTCATGTTCTTTGTTCCAATTGGGACTCTAGAATCTAGATCATTAGTTTACTAGCTAACACTATCCCGACACTTTTCCAAATTTTATTGAGCTTTGTCGCCATGCATGAACACTTGTTCGTATCGCATAATCATTAAAACAACATCAAATTGTACGTAATACAACCTTAACGACGGCTAGGAAAAAGTAATGACACCATGAAATTAATGCAAAGACAAATAGATCAAATCTTGAAACTAGAAGTTAGATTATGATGGAATTATTAAAACATATATACATCAAATCTTGACACCAGAAGTTAGATTATGATGCAATTATGAAGGAAAAGGGGAACTAAGAATATATACCTTCAGCTTCAGTGTATCGGAAGAAATCCTGAACTGAGAATAGTTTCTTCTTGTCAGGATGATCTGATGACGACGACTTCCCCAACTGAGGAAAGAACTCGATCAACTCAGTCAAGGAAACAGTCGATAGCGTTGACTTGAGGCGCTCGACATTTGATAATGGAATGTTGAGCAATCCACTCGCGAAATTCTGTGGCGAACTACTCTCAGTTTCTTCCCTGTCACCATTGGAGGCGCGACCCTCGCCCTCTTCCTTTCCTGAAGGCGTGGCCCCTGCCAAACTCCCCGGTGCCCCTCCTACCCTTGCAAACCTCATACTTGAGAGGAACCCATCAAAATCAGCTTTCTTCCCATCGATTAGACCCTTGATTACATTCATATGATCGAACTGAGGAGGTGGATGTTCGCAGATCTTCGAGCTTTTATCAGGGAAATGCAGATCAAACATGTGGAGATTTTGAACCAAGCTATCGAATGCAAAGGAGAGAAGCAACTCAAGCGATAACATATCTCTATCCTCCGAAGCCGGACGCTCAGACTTACCCCAGAAAACAATCTTCTGTGGTCCTCTCCTTCTATGCTTAACATGCATCGCATCGGCAAAGGGGTCATCTTCTTGGCCGCACTGCTTCCCGAAACACTTCTTGGCGGATTTGAAAGGGCTCGGGAAGACCTGCAAGAAACTGTTGAGCAAGAGAGACCAGGTCGCCGCAAAATGCAAGCAATTGACACACGATCCATCCCTGTCTCCTTCGCTTGCCTCTTTCTCAGAGGCGTCGCCCTTCCGGGCGCCAGCACCGGCATTCCCACCGGAAGAATTAGGGAAGAGCGCTCCGCAAAAAGACTTGATAGGGATCTTGATGGAGGCGGAGCCTTTCTTCCTCTCATCCACCACAGCGACGGCGACCACCGCATCACGGCCCGGCTGCTGCTTCACGGATCCATGAAAAACATCCAACAACTCGCCGTTCTTGGCCTCGTTTCTTCTTGAATTCAGCCAATGGGACTCGAGATCCTTGGCGGCGCGCAATAACCCGGATTCGAGAGGGGAGAAGGCATCTCGGACGGCGTGGAGGATGGTTTCCACCGGATCGTGGCCAGAAATCATCGCGCGAACCCTATAGACGATCGGAAACCGGCAGCTCGAGGGCGGGATGCGATCACATAACTCGCCGGAGGTCCGACTGGCGGAATGGAAACCCTAAAGCGATCTCGAAGCAGAGCAGGCGACGGAGAGGAGAGGAGAGAGAATGAGAGGTCCTGCGGGTATCGATACAGGCAAGTCAGGTGAGTGGGGTGTGGCAAAACGTAGGGTGAGAATATCACGAGATGGGCCCGAGGCATAACAAGAGTGGGGCTCACCTGCATTCGTTTTTCTTGCCGTTAGTTATTGGTCGCATTTTTTGGGTCCTTGCGTGAGTCTCTTTATCCATTTGCTTTGGCTGGTAGGGATGGGCGGATAACGCCGAGATAAAGCTCTGGTGGGTTGCGCAGGAGACGCGCCACGTAGATTCCCGAGTGAGAAAGTTTATGCGGTGAGTTTTTTAAGGTACTCTCGGAATAAGGACGTGTGTATAGAACTTACGTACGGCCCAAGGACACTTGTTACTCTTAGGATTCATTTAATTAGAATATATCGGATTATAGAATAATTTAATAATTTTTAAAATTTATTTATTAAAAAAAATTATAAAAAATAATTTTTATTATATTTGATGGTTAAAAAAATTATTTCAAAAAATAATATTTAAAAAAATAACAACATTTTGTAGAAGATAAATCTATATAGGAATATGGTCAAACTTACAAATACACTCGTCAATATAAAATATTTTTTAATATTAACATAGCATTATCATCTCCATTTAATTTTTATATAATAACTATAACCATATAGCCCTTTATATAATGTCATCTCCATCTTAATTTTTTTGCAAAAGCTCTCAATTGAATGAATTAGGAAAAATATCAAATAAATTTAATGATTACATATGCAATTTTATTGGAGATATTTTTGTCAAGTATAGATTACCACCACTTGAAAATTTACCAAATACCAACCTTTTCATGATATTTATTCTGCCTTCTCTCTTCCGAAAACTAAGTATGGGGCCCATCATTTTTTTACCATCTCTCTCTTTTCTTTTCCATACCAAACATGGTAATCTGATATAAGATTCATTTTGCCATGCCAAATTATCTCCAACCAAACAAATGCTTATAATAAACAGCTCATTACACATTAAGGGCCTATGGGGTGATTGGGCGATTTCGTTGAGAATTGAGCGGCCTGTGGGGCTTTCTTTCGAATGGGAACTAGGCATTTGGTAGGTGGTTGCTATGCCAAGTAAGGGGAAGGGCCGCAGTGGCAGCAATCGTTCCTCACCGAAGCTGAGAGAGGAGATGATGATGTGGGCTCGAGCAGTGCAGGGGCTGCCACGGTAGCCTCAATGGATGGAGCACAAGATTTCATCGATAGAGTTGGAGGAGCTTCGGCAGTACTTCATGAAGATCCTCGAGTTTTTAGAGAAGGATATGTCGGTGATGCGGAAGCAATGGGAGGACATCTCCATTTTGATGTGTAGCACTGACTAGCAGGTGCTGTCAGAATGGGTGGCCAAGGAGTTTAAGGATCAGGATAAGCTAGCATACGATCCGAAAGCCTTCACCCCAGTGGAGGACCACCATCTAATTAGGTCTAAAGCGGTGACGGACCACAAGACGATTCTTAATGGTGGCCCATGGTTCATCGTCGGATAGCTATCGATAGTAGGGCTGTGGGTGTCAGACTTTGTTTCGAAGGTAAAGCAAGTTCGACAAGTGGTGGTGCAGGTTCGACTTCCTAATTTACCTATGGAGTTTTGGGGTTCTAAAATGATGAGGGGGATTATGGCGAAGGCCGAAAAATCGATGGTGGCAGATGAGTTCACAGACCACTACCAAAAGATTAGATTCGTGCGGTTCCATGTAGAGCTTGATGCAGGGGAACCCTTGAAGCCAAGAGTCCTTATACAAGGACATGAGGGAATCTTCTAGTAAGCTTTTATCTATAAAAATGTTCCAGTCATTTGCTATCGCTGTGACTGGATGGGGCATGTTGACGAGGGATGTTCATTCCCACAAGAGACGAAGATGGAAGGCGGTTGGCCACTACAGCTAGAGAACTTCTTAGCTTCCCCGATGGTGGAGGGGGAAGTAGCAACGAGCAATGTGTCGATTACTGTCATCTAGCCATGGATGGGTTTGTGGATGGCAATTTCTCGGATTCATCTACCACAGCTGGTTAGGGCTCTGATGAAGCTCAAGGGAGTGGCAAACTCCAACCCCGATTTCTCGGCCTCCAGCTCCTCTCCATCTCGTCCCAATTCTCCTCGACAAATGGAGAGCTCATCGAAATCACCATCGAACTCCAACGATTAGCAAAAGCTGACCAAGGTTGCCCGACGATAATCGTCGGTGAAAGCTAGGGATGACTCAGATGCTAACTAAGGCAAGGTGGGCGAGTTCGGATCTGGGTTTAATGTGCTGACAAAGTTGGGCCCAAGTTCGGATGCTATGGAGGTGGGCCTATTGGAAAGCCCAAGCCCAAAGGACCACTACATGATAGAGGTGGCTAGGCTCTCTCTTAAACGGGCTAGGAGCTGAGCCCGGGATGCAGACCCGGCCACAGCACGAGGAGGTGTGGTAGGCCTGGTAGTGGGTCAGGAATCGGGCCCGCACAATAAGTCTTCAATATATGGGCCGAAGATCGAGGAGGAGGATATAGCCACAAAAGCCACAGCATCTCCAATGCCTAAAGATTCTTAATCGAGTGAAGGCCAGCCTGGTCGTTACCATCAGTAGATGTCATTGGTAAGAGAGGTTGCTTCCAGTGGCGGCGGGGTCGGGTGCAAGTGAGGGCTGCTATTTCTCCTTATGGGGGGATCTTCACCGATCGATGGGTAGGCAGCAAGAGTGGGGCATGGGAAGCGGGCTAGAGTGGCTGGGGAGCCGAAGTCACCACAAGCTATCATGCGTCCCTCTCCAATAGTGCTAAAGTTAGGGGATCGGGTGGGGGGGACTAACGGAATGGTGGAGCTAGAAGCAGAAGTGCCTGCAGCCCACAAAAAAGTGGTGGGCCGACTCAAAGCAACCATTGAGTCCATGGACTCTCAGATGGGCTACAAGAATGACAGTGAGGGATGTGGTGATGGTGCTGTAGTGCAGGAAGAGTCCAAACCAGGTTCATCTTCCTACCATCATACTCTCCCATGAATATTCTCATATAAAATGTTTGGGGAGTGGGGGAGTCATTCTTTCACTCCACCTTCAGAAGGATTATGCAACAATATAATCCAGAAATATGCATATTGATGGAAACTAGATTATCGGGGTCCAGCATGGCTCATGCTCATCGTCGCTTCCCAGCCAACTAGGGGTTCTATATTGTGGAGTCCCAAGGTCTGCCAGGGGGCATTATTATAGTTTGGCGCATCGATGTTGCTTTAGTGGATGTGTTCTATTATTGTAATCAATAAGTTAGTGTTGTTATCACTAAAATAAATGAGCTTACTTGGCTCTTATCCGATGTATATGCTAGCACTGAGCATAGAGAAAAGAGAATAGTGTGGCAAGAGCTGGCTAGTCTTATTGATCAAGGAATTCCTACGGTCATGGTTGGTGACATCAGTTACACTACAGATGCTAAGAATAAGAGGAGAGGCAGATCCTTTGTGGATGATGTGGGCTCTAGGAAGTTCATGGAGTTTATCCAGTTTGTGGATCTTGTGGAACTTGGCTTTATGGGACCAAGGTTTACTTGGTGCAACAACCGAATGGGTGCTGCGAGGGTGTGAGAGAGGATTAACAGGGTCTTTGCTACAACTGCTTGGGTCTAACATCATCCTACCCATCTTGTACATCACCTACCTCAGATTGTCTCTAATCACTGCCCGTTGCTGTTAGTCTCAAACATCTCTTCTCATCGAAGCCTATTTTGGCTTGAGAAGTTCTAGCTCTCTTATCCTAGATCTTGGAAGATTGTTAGGGACATCTGGAGACTGCCTATCTGAGGTGATGTCGGGTACCGTATTAGGAGGCTGAAGTTGACGAGGAGGCATTTGTTAAGGTGGAATAGGATCAAGATGGGTGATATATTTAAGTGGCTTGAGGCTGTTGAGGACTCCATCATGGAGCTCCATGAGTGGGAGGATCGCAAGGGAGGGCTTGGGAAGGTAGAGTTCACGGACTTGAGGGCTTACTGTCCATCCAATACTCTCTTTTGCAGCAATAGAAGACTCTCTGGATGCAAAGTTCAGAATGCAGTGGATTAGGGAGGGAGATCAGAATGTGAGATTTTTTCATTAATCCACCATCATCCGATGATACAGAAACCATATCGGAGCTATCAGGAGTGCTGTGGGATAATGGCTGACCACAGATGAGGAGATTAGATAGAGGATTGTTTAATCTTTCGGATCCTGCTGGATGGTACAGTCGGGATGGAGCTGGACTGCATTCCCTCCTCCTAATGTGTCGGTCACGGTGGAGGAGAACAAGGATCTAGTGGAGGTCGTGTCTAGGGAGGAGGTGTAGAGAGCTCTTTGGACTATGGCTAAGGACAAAGCCTCGGATCCTTATGGCTTCCTCCTCACTTTTTCAAGAGATACTGGCTACTTATCCAGGTTGAGGTTGTAGTGGTAGTGTAGGAGTTCTTTTCCACTAGTCAGATGCCAGGGGTGTGGAAGCATACTTTCATTGCCCTAATCCCAAACAGACAGTATGCTTCAGAGCCCGACCACTTCAGATCGATCAGTTTGTTTACTACTCTCTATAAGATTTGTGCTAAACTGATGGTGTGCGGGATGAAGCTTATTCTCTCTCATCTGATTTATCTAGAGTAAGGGATGTTTGTTGGTGGGTGTAGCATTTATGATAGTGTTCATATTATCAAAAATTTATGTACGACCATCGGTGAGCCACCCCCCGGCATAGTCTCATGGTGATCAAGCTTGACATGGAGTGAGCTTATGAAATCATGAGCTGGAGCTTCTTTGAGAGGGTCTTGACGGAATTTGACTACCATCCCATCTGGATTAGCTAGATCTTAGTATGTGTTCGTGGTCCCTCCTTTGCCATCCTGATCAATGGGATGCCTTCGGACTTTTTCTACTCCACGGTCGGGCAATGGCAAGGTTGTTCCTTGTCCCCATATCTCTTTATCATCTATGCTGATGCTCTTTTTTGAGCTCTTCATGTTGCAGCGCAGGGGCCAGTCTTAGACCCTTATGTGCTGACACCAGATGCCCGACCGATCTCACATCTTTTTGCAGATGATTATTCACTGATGGACTGGATCTCTGTCTGAAATGTGACTGGCTGCCGAAAGATTTTGGAGTATTGCATAATATCGGGCCAGAAGGTCAACCTCCTCAAATCGACAATCGTGTTTAGTCTGTGGATGCTAGTTCAGCTCTAGCTTGCGATTAGGGATATTCATGGGATTGGAGAGCACAGTGGGACCTTTCAGTACCTGGGTGTTTCTATCACCGGATGCAAGCTAAGGAGGGCTAAGTGTGTGGATATGGAGAGGACGATCTGAGAGTGGCTGGAGGATTGGCAGGCTCGTGCTCTATCCATGATGGGGCGGATCACCCTCGTATGATGTGTTCTTAGCTTCGTTCTTGTTTACATGTTATCACACATGATTTTTTCTAGAGCTCTGGTGATAAGACTGGAGTAGCTCTTTCGGAGTTTTCTATGGGCATCCTGTTGGGAGGAGGGGGTGGCACCTACCTACTTGCTTGGGATGTGGTTTGCCAACCTCTTAGGGATGATGGCCTGGATATCCCGTCTTTAGCTATAAGGAGGGAGGCCCTACTTGTGAGGTTTGCTGTCCGACTTTTGCTCAGCCTGGACTCTCTGTGGAGCTCGATTATGATGGCGAGGTATGGTCCATGCTATGTCAGTGGTAAGGTCCATCTCAAATATAGTATGTCCTTCTTATGGAGAGAGATCTGTACCCATGTGCCCGATATTTTTTCTCAAATGAGATGGCTGGTAGGGGATGGGTGCTCTATGGACATCATGCATGATTTGTGGATTGGCGACCGGCCCTTCAGTCGATGGTCGAGTTTCATTAGTGCTAAGATGAAGGACTCCATAAGAGTTACGGATCTCCTTCGAACTGATGATGGAGGGTGGGATTTGGCAATAGTGTCCTGTCTATTTGGAGAGCAGCTGGAGGAGCGGATGTCGTCCCTTGCAACTCCTATCTTTAATAGTCCAGATGTTAGGGTTTGGGGATACTTCTGTACTTCAAGGATTGTGATGGCCTACCTCTACCAACTCTATCAGAGTGAGTCCTTCAGACACATGGATGCTAGGTGGATTTGGAGGATTAGGGTGCACCTGGGGTGAGCCTTTTTCTTGAGAAGGTGGCCTGAGGCTGGCTTCCAAGCAGATCCTTTCTATGTACTCGAGGTATGGGCATTCAGCTGGCATGCCCCTGCTACGACATTGAGGAGGAGACCATAGACTATATTCTTTTCTAGTGTACGTGGGTGATGGCTATCTGATCCTTGGCAAGAATGCACATGTAGTTCACTAAGGCGAAGGACCCCACCCAAACTTTTTTGGAGTTTCTTAAGTACAGCACTGGAGGTGACTCTCCTAGGGCAGCAGGCATTCGTGTGGCTCATATGGCTCTTTATTTTTGATTGGCCAGGAATAGCCTAGTGTTTGATTCTAGGTGGTCTGTGGCGAGGCTTATTTTTAAGAGACCCTATGTCATGATAGAGGAGATTATCGATGTAAGATTCGAGGTTTCGAAGACTTGGAGCTCCCTCTCTGCTCATGCAGCTGTTAGAAATTAATTCATAGCACTTTGGATTGATGGAGGAATAAAAGAGATAAAGCAAGGGAAGAGAGATGAATAATGGCAACACTTTTCTCTCAAAGGCACTGGGCACACTGCTTAAGACTACAGTCACCTCCTCTAGTTATAGTGTAAAAAAGATGGTTTACAAGGCTTTTAAAATAAATAATATGATGAAATCTTGACAGAAATTTCTGTCAAAGATTGCAACTACACACCTATTTACCCATTTAAGCAAAAGACCGGGTCACAACTTAGGTTTCAAATTTAAATTACACCCTACTTTTTATCACATCCTTTTAATTTAGATTTGTGAAACTCTAAGTTGTTTTCGAAAGTTGCAAAAAAAAATTTTTCTCAAAGCTTTAGTTAAGATGTCCGCTAATTGATCATCGGTTCTACAGTACTCCATTTAAATTTCTCCTTTGTCCATCAGCTCTTGGATAAAATAATATCGAACTTCGATATGCTTGGTGTGACCATGGAACACATGATTTTTTGTCATTGTAATGGTAGATTTGTTGTCCAATAGATTTGAGTTGCTCCATCTTGCCTTTCTTGGAGATTTGCTAAAATTCACCGAAGCCAAATTATTTGACATGCTGCACTTATAGCTGCTATGTATTCTACTTCTGAACTTCAAAGAGCAACAGACTCATACTTCTTTGTCACCTAAGATATTACTCCAGAGCCAAAGCTGTGCACAAACCCAGAAGTGCTTTTCCTACTATCAACACAACCAGCCCAATCATTGTCAGTGTAAGAATATAATTTAAAAATATCCACATGTTCATAGCGAATACCATAACTAAGAGTCCATTTGACATATCTGAATACTCTTTTTATTGCTCCAAAGTGGTGCTTGCTAGGGTTGTGCATAAATCTGGACAACAAACTAATTGAAAATATAATATCTGACCTAGAATGAGTCAAATAAATTAGTCCTCCAATTAGACTTCCATATTATTTTTTATCTATTTTTTTAACACCATCATCTAAAGCAAGCTTATCATTTGAATTTATCAGAGTGTTCATCAGCTCACAAGCAGACATATAAAATCTTTTTAATAAATCTTTGGCATATTTTTCTTGGTACAGAAAAATTCTATTAGAATCTTAAATAGTTTTCATGCCCAAAAAATAATGTAAAAGTCTCAAATCTGTCATTTCAGATTCTGACATCATGCATTTTTAAACTCTTTAAGCAAACTCATCGTATTTCCAGTATGAATTATATTATCCATATATAGACAAACAATGACAATTTCCATACCTTGGATCTTTACATATAGGGTTGGTTCATTTGCACTTTTTTGAAAATTATGTTGGAGAAAATAGTTATTAATTCTATTGTACCAAGCCCTTGGAGCCTGTTCAGTCCATACAAAGCTTTCTCTAATTTATAAACCTTTTCTTCTTAGCCTTTTACTTTAAATCTTTGAGGCTATTCTATATATACCTTCTCTTGCAATTTTTCATTTAGAAAAGCAGATTTCACATCAAATAGAAAAATCTACCATTTTTTTTGAGCTACCAAGGCTAAAACTATCCTGATAGTATCAATTCTAGTAACAGAAAAAAAAAATTGAAAAATCAATACCTAGAATCTTAGCATAACTGTTGGCAACTAATCGAGTTTTATGCTTTTGCAATGTATTATTAACATTGAACTTGGACTTGTAGATCCACTTGAGTCCCATTGCTTCTTTTTCTAGAGGCAGATCAACCAGCTTCCACGTCCTATTCTTTTCAATAGCTTGCATTTCTTCCTTCATGGCTTGCACCCATTCTGTTTTCTGTATTGCATCTTCAAAACAAGTAAGCTCAAAAGCAAAACATGTAAAATCAATAGACCAGTAAATATCTGAAATCCTTCGAAATTTTATTGGAGATGAGTCAGAATCATTTTTTTCATGTGCATCTAAGTCATCAGAATCACTTGTATGCATATTAGAATCACTAAACATATTATGCAGACTAGGAGATGTAAGTGAGGTATTTTCATCAGACAATGCAGGCAGGGTATTGACATCAGACAAAACTTTATTATCTTCTTCTTTTATTAGAACTATAGAAATTTCAGCCATATTAAAATTCAAAATTTTAATTTCATTGAAAATCACATCACAACTAATGAACAATTTTTTAGTTACAAGATCATATAGTCTACAACCTTTTGTTTCATTACCATATCCCACAAATATGCATTTAATACTTTTATCATCAAGTTTGCTTCTTTTTTCAGTTGGAACATGAGCATATGCAACATAGCCAAATATTTTCAAATAACTCACATTAGGCTTTCTTCTATACCATGCTTCATAAGGTGTTTTACCTTGTACTACTTTGGTAAAAAAATGGTTTAGCAAATAAACTGTAATAGCCACGGCTTCTGTCTAGAACACCTTTGGTACTATCTTTTTTAGCATACATCTGGCTATCTCGACCACAACTCGATTTTTTCACTCTGTTACTTCATTTTGTTGGGGTGTATAACTTATAGTTAATTTTCTATGGATACCTATATTTTTGCAAAAAATAGAGAATTCTTTAAAAGTGAATTCACTACCTATATCAGTACACAGAGTTTTAATAAAGTATCCACTCTTCTTTTCCATAAAAACTTTGAAAGTTCCGAAAATAGAAAATGTGTCAAACTTTGTTTTTAAAAAATACACCCACATCATCCTTGTACAGTCATCTGTAAATAGTAAAAAATATTTGCTACCATCTTGTGAGGTTGTCTGCATATGCCCACAAATATCTGCATGTACAAGTGCTAGGCACTTCTGGACTCTCCAAGAATTTTTTGTTTGAAAAGAATTTCTATGCTCTTTTTCAAAAACACAAGATTCACAAACATTGCAATCATTTTGAATTTTTGGTAAGCCAACTACCATGTTTTTCTAACTCATCAGCTCTAATCCTCCATATTCAAATGACCATATCTTTCATGCCATAAGAAGGATTCATCAGAAGTTGTAATAGATAATGCGTATAAGGATAATTCAGAAAACTATAAAAAAAATATTTTAGTTTTTGTCATTTTTATTGTGACTATCATTTTTTCAGTTTTCTTTTCATAAACCTCATATTTGTCATCATCAAAAATAGCAGAATAATCTTTTCTCATTAGTTGTCCAACACTAATAAGATTTTATTTTAAATTAAGAATAAACATCACATCATAAATAATTTTTTTATCATTCTTTGTGTCTAGTGTAACTATTCCTTTTTCTTGCACCTCCACTTCACTATTATTCCCCATCCAAACTGTGGAACTGATTGGCGTATCAATCTTTTGAAATAACTTTCTGTCACCAGTCATATGGTTATTGCATCCACTATCCAAAAATCAAATATAACTTGAACAATCATCAGCAGGAGCCAAGAAAAAATTATTTTTCTCATCCATCTTTTCATTACTATTCTCTTCATGGTAATTAGCTTGATTTTTATTCTAGTAATTTTTATCAAGATAACCATATTTTTTACGATGAGAGTAGAAAGAAACATTGGGTTTTTCATTTTTGTACCACAGTCTTTTTCAATATGTCCCACTTTTTTGTAATGAAAATATTGTCTAGTTTCTTTGTCACCATCACTGAAGTTACTTTGACTGTCATTTGATCGACCTCGACCCCTTCCTCGAGTTCTGAATCGACCATGTCCTCTGCCGCCATTTTGGCCTCTGCTTTGGGATATGTTCTCTTGATTTTTTTTGTTGTTCTTTTTTCTGCTCTGTCCTCATTTGTAAAGCATGTTCTGATATTCACCTAAAGATCTGTTAATTCTTTATTCATGAACCAAAAGTGAGCCCATTAATTCATTCACGGATAAAATATTTAAATTTTTAGGCTCTTCAACAGCAGCAGCAACACTATCAAATTTTATAATTAAATTTTTTTAAAAAAATTTTTACCACTATTTGTTCTCTAAAATTTTCATCAAAAAATCTAATTTGATTTACAATAGAAGAAACTTTTGTGAAGAAATCAGTGATAGACTTAGAATCCTTCGTGAAGAAAGTTTCGAACTCACATTGAAGAGCTTGAAGCTTAATGGTGATGCCTTGTTTCTTCCTTAGAATCCACTTTTTAGGATATCTCAAGCCTCTTTTGATGTTTTAGCTGACATGATGCGAGGGAACATAGTCTCATCCATTGCTTGCTGTAGATACAAGAGCGCCTTCGCAAACTTCAATTGGTTTTCTTTCATTTGAGTTTTTTGATTGTCTGATGTTGCTAGGCCCTCAAGATTATATTCTACAAAACCATGTTCTACCAAATTCCATAGGTCTTATGAAACAAAGAAAGTTCTCATTTTAATAGACCAAAACTAATAATTATCACATTTGAAAATAAAAAGAATTGGACTTACAGCAATACCTGTCAATTTTTTTTTTTTTTTAAAACTCTTGGATCGCTTGATCTCTTCTCTTTAATTTGACAACTTTGGAGACGATCTCCTTCTTTGCTCAGACCGTCTGCACTTCAAATCGGCTCTGATACCATATTGTTAGAAATTAATTTACAACACTTTGGATTGATAGAAGAAGAGGAGATGAAGCAAAGGAAGAGAAATAAATGATGGCAACATTTTTCTTTCAAAGGCACTGGGCATACTGCTCAAGCTGCAATCACCTCCTCTATTTATAATGCAAAAAAACAAAGGTTTACAAGGCTTTTAAAATAAATAATAGGATGAAATTTTGATAGAAATTTTTATCAAAGATTACAAGTGCACACCTATTTATCCATTCAAGCAAAAGGCCTGGTAACAACTTGGGTTTAAAATTTAAATTACACCCTACATTTTATCAGCAGTGACTCATTGGGTGTTTATCTCCTGGGAGCCTCCTCCATTGTATCTGAATGTTAACTTTAATGGAAGTATTAGAGGCAGGAATGGTGGGGCTGATTTTGTGTTCCGTGGATCTGACTTCAGACTTATGGTGATTAGGATGAGTCACTTATAGGGGCCTATCGTTCCTACGATGGAGCTTCACATGGCCTGGGTGGGGATTCTGTTCGCCAGGCGGGTATTGAGGGTGAGTCAGCTTGTTGTGGAGGGTGATAGCCATGGTGGTGTCTTGGCTTCAGAGTTGTATCCGTAATGATGCCACTAACCCCTTTCTGCATGATACCTCGATTTTGCTGGGAGGATGCACTGTGCTGGTTATCAGGCATATCTTTCGTGAGGCGAACATGGCAGCTGATTGGATGGCAGTCTTTGTAGCGAAACATACTAGAGAAACGCTTTAGACAGAGATAGGGGGCATTCCTAGGTAACTTCGGGATATTTTATTTTCTGATTTCTTTAGTTATATTCATACAAAACTAGTGTGAATGAACCGCTTTACCAAAAAAAAGGGCACATTCTTTTAAGGATAAAAAATTTATTCAAAAATCTATATTTTTTGAATAAATATTTTGTAAACAATATATAGATAAGAAAATAATTTATCCATATTCTTTTATGTATTGAAAATGACTTAAAAATTTATCACTTATGTCCTTTTGCATTACTAGTTTTCTAAATAAGTTGTTAAGACCTATCCATATTTTTCATAATATTTTTTATTATATAAATATTATATATAATATATAATAAGATATATTATATTATTATAATATATTATAATATACTATAATATTATATTATTATATATTAATATATTTTATTATTATATATCATTATATTATTATAATATATTATAATAATATGATATATTATATTAAAATATAATATAGTATAATATTTATATAATATATTATTTTAATATTGTATATTATATAATAATAATATATTAAAATATATTATATATATTATATTATATTATATTATATTATATTATTATGATATACTATATTATAATATAATATATTATTATTATAAAGTTAAAGGTATATTAGGAATGAATTAAAAAGATTATTTTTCTAGTTAATGAAAAAATGATTGAACCATCTCCTAAGTGGGTAAGATTTTTTTCTATTTGACGAGTAAACACTATCCATAAAAAAGTATTTATCCATCTTAAAAAGTGTGAGAATATAGATAAGTTAGTCAATGAAAAGTGGATCAATATTTTGATGATATTTATCTATAAAAGAATAGACCCTAAAATGGCCGATGGATGATTGTCTCGGGAGATTGAGAAGACATCACACATGAGATATTCACCGGGCATTTTATGCAACTACTCTGAGTCAATATTGTTTGCACTTCGTTTATATAATTTAGCCGAAGTATTTTATATAAAAAAACTTAATATACTGGTGAAGTATTTTATATATTGGTTCATTTGCAATTGATTGCTTTATTGCAAGAGTAATGCTTTTCTTCATGCCAGCTAAGGTTCTCTCAAATCTTCGCAATAGCATCATTTTCTATGAGAATGTCAATAAATTTTAAAATCCATTTCGTCGTCCAGTAGTTACAATAGTTTTTTTGATCGATACCATAGTAGCTTTTTGGTTAGGTATTGGAGCAACATTACCTATCTTATCAATTTATTCATTTTTTTCATAAAACATCGGGGCATCACTTCTACAGTCAAATGATATAGAAATAACTAATCTCTGCTGCAATAAAGGATATTTTATATATCTGTACTAGAAGAACGTCCTATGATAGGGAAAAAGATATCACAAATTGTCCCAAAGAGAAGAGGATGCCACACGTCAAGCGGTATTCATTCTTCCAAGTAAAAATAGCTATTTCATTAAACCATAGTCGTCAACAAGTGTGGGATACCATGTATTGTTTTTATTTGAAATATCTTTTCAATCGACAAATCAGATATTAGCTACATACATCAATCATATAAAAATAAAATCGTATTAATAGATAAATACTTCACGATCCAAAATTATCAGTATATTGCCAACAACTCAACATGTCATGTCTAAAAAGAGCTACTCTTCCTGTCCTTACACCACCATAGATAGCAAAGTTATAAACTATTGTCTATTTTGTTACATGTGATTGAGAAAAAATAATAATTGACCATCATTGAAGATAAAGTTCTGCAATTCAAAGGAGAGAAAAGAAATAGAAACAAAAAGAATATAAACCAGGCATTCATCAAGACTTGCATATTCTAAGACAGTTTATATTCATCCCTTAATTTTAAATTTATGATCAATGAAATCCAGAGGGCAAAGGGGCCTATGAACTCTATACAAACCCATTTCTTAGATGGTTAGTCTCTCTTCAATAGAAGGACATGACCCTTAATCCATCTTGTCATACACCTGGTTTTTGTAAAGTAGACAGAAGCTCCTCATATATATCTTCACACCAACCTCCTATAATTTTGTAGATCTCTTTTTTTTATAAAAAAGAAATGGGTGTAGATCCCAGTATCTTAGTTTGTAAGCATGGATCCAATTTTTAACATAACTAGGCTTCTCCAACAGATGCAGTGATTTTCCATGCATGTCCAAAAGACCCAAATATTGGCTGTTATTTTTGATTCATCTTAAGTGCACATAGTAGAACCATATAAGCCTGATTCTGTTTCCAAGTCAACCTATCAGATATCAATGATTATATGGTTAAATCTGCAGACCATATTATGATAGGAAAATCACATGCCAGAGAATATTTATCGCCTATTATATCGAATTAGTTCAAGCATCCATGCTATAAATGGGAATTTAATAATTACTATAGAATATGAATATGATTAGTGAGACATCATCAATTGCAGTTATTTAGACCTAGAAGTTATAAAAAATAAATATAAGATACCACGAAATCTACTTTAATAGAAATTTACAATTCATAGACAGAAATGTTTTTTATTGCAAATCTATATGCGTACATGTTATGTATAGGATGAATATTTTTAAAATAAAGACATTGTCATATATAAGGTTATAAATGCATTATAATATTGATGTATACCAAGGATAGAAGATAGATAGCATATGTTCAAACAATTTTAACAGAGAGCAAAACTATCAAAACATTCCCAAAATTCAAATAATCATCTAAATATCAAGATGGAGTCTACTAGTTAAATTAATGTGTATCTGGTTACTAACCCATGCTATATCCCAATATTTATATTAGCATGCATTAACCAAAACCTCGGAATATATCAAATTCTTTGAAAATTCGTCAGTCATTTACCTAAGTCTTGATGGATTCATGATGCCCATATCATTAGCTATCTTGATGTAGGTTAGGTATCATTGTAAATCTATTTGCTGTGTAAAATCATAATGAGAGTGAAAAAATAAAAACAAGTGTAAAAAAATAACCATGTAAAAGTAGGTATCAAATAAAATAAAATAAAATAAAGTGATGTGACCAAAAAAATTTAGAAGATTTAACCTAGCAAATCCCAAATAAATAGCACAACCTCCTTAATGACCCCTAACTCTCTTTTAACCCTCTCTCCCTAACTCTCTTTCTTTCTCTCTCTCTCTCTCTCTCACTATATATATACATACATAATTTTTAAAAAATAAAAAAGGGCTTATTACCTTCTTTAAAATTGATAATCAAAGCAATGAGCAAAATTAATTAACTATTGCCTCCAACATCCCATTATCTCCATTTATGCTTATTAAAAATAATAATTAGATATAATCACTAAAAGCAAACAATTGATTACTAAAAAATTAAAGAGAAAAAGAAGATTCAAATTCAAAGAGGAAATAGGATACCATGATTAAGATAAATCCATTAAAATTTATCGTTCATTTGCTCTTTCTTTTCATATATAAAAAAAAAAGAGAGAATAAAATTTTTTCATCAAAGTTTTTTTATATACAATAAAATCTTTTTTTTGTTTCAAAAAATGCTCTTCCTGTGTGTGTACATGCATGCGTGCATGTGTGTGTGATAATCTTTTCTCAATAAATCTAAAGCAAGTTTGTAAAGAAAAAAATAAAATAATTATTTGACACCAAATAGTAATAAAATATATTAAATATTTAAACAATGATCATTATCTTTCCTACAAAAACATATATAATATAAAGTATAAGCACCAAGAGATGAACTTATATAGGTTAATCGTCACTTTAATTTATAACATATTTTAAAATTTATATTATGTATTTATTTCAAATGCATGATGGATTTGAAGACATTTGGAACTTCACAAATTAATATTTCGAAGGAAAAAAACATATGTCGAATCTCACATGTTGTCTCTCTCCGATGAACTATAGGCTCCAAGTGGCTGGGAGAAAAAAAAAAGGGAGCTTAAACAAATCCCAAAGCATGAGAACCAATTTAAGCGACATGACTACTGTACTGATCCAAACCTATGAGAAAATTCTACAGGAAGGATATTGAAGAAATTTTACAAATATTCTAAAAATATATTGTAGTGACTTTATATCTGTAAGATAATAAATTACTCCCTGTAGAGAAACTATGCTTTCTGATCAGCGCCAAGCAATTAGAATCAATCTGAGTCATCAATCAAATTAAGTCAATAGTTTAAGCCTATTTTCTCCTAACCATAGCCGTCTAGGTTTTTTTTAAGGCCCGAAAAATACACTACAATGCTTCAATACGTCAAGGATATTATCATTGTAGTATTATTTTACATCTAGTAGTCATATATAAGAAAGATATGAGATATTAGATATGCAAAATATAAGCATGTTTGGTGCCTGTAAGTATGAATACAAAGTTACATTTAAGTATATGGAAAGCAACTTCAAATATTTTATTATCTGGAAATAGGTTGGAATCATTTTATCCTTATTTCAGATATCATGAAATAATGGTGCAATTGCACCATTTCCTCTGGAAAATAAAAATAAAAATAAAAAAAGAATCAGGCTAAAAGGTGCTAGAAGTAACTTTGGTCGATGAGGTAATAAAGTTGGTGAAGTCAATTTCTGCCCAAGTAGCTAGACAAGTCCCATAAGTACGCCATGTAATATTTTATCTTTGGACAAATTACTACCATGTAATATTTTATCTTTCTATTCTAAATTTTTGACGATGTGAATTTATGTTCTGCAAATTCCAATCATAGTTGCTGCAAATTAGTGATTAAATCGTATGATTTGCCTAGAATCTTTGATTGGCGGAATGCTGCATTACATCTTGCCCAATTGGATTTCCCAGGTCTGTCTCATGATCCTTAGACATCCACATTGGGTGTAACTTATCGAGTCGATTCCCAGTATAGGTCTATTTGACATGCTTGGAAACTGGACCAGTTCAATCACCAACGCTTCAAATGACCAATCCAACATTTTTTTTTTTTTTTTTTCCTTTGATAATTGTAACTGACGAATGAGACCGCGGTTCCACATCCTGGGCCTTCCACACCGGTCTTATTGGGTCAAAATACTAAAGGCCTAGCAACAAGCACACAGCCCATTAACAGTATTTGTTTTCCCAAACCCTCACCAGCACAGCCCATTACAATTATTCAAAAAATAAAATAAAATAAAATAAAAAATGATGGAGTAGGATGTCGACACCTCGCACAGCCTTTGCTACTCTGCTTCACAGATATCAGAGCACTCTGAACTCCATCACTCATGCACAGATCTCAAAGCCATCGGTGGGTGATCTAATGGTGTATTCATGGGAAGAAAGGTGAATCTTCTTTCGGCAAAAGACACCATCCCTATTCCTTATTTCACGCAAAAGAATGATTCACCTTCTTTCACGGTGTCCATTATTAGATAGCACAATACTAAGGGCGATCTAATTGTTAGCATCATGAAAGAGAACCGATTATTCTTTGATATCTATGCTAACCGGAGCTGAAGAAGAGAATCGGTCTCATAAGCCAAGCAAGCTCGGAACTCTTTATTTGGTCAAGCCTCTAACCGTTATGGAACTAAAAATAACGGTCGTAAGAATCGTCAAGCTTCATTGTAAGTTGAAAGGATCTCAACTTGATAGAGAGACATCGCTACTCATCATCGATCAATGATTAAAAAAAAAAAAAAAAGGTAAAAATATGGAGCCAACCTCGGCCTTTCGAAAGAGAGCCTCGTGTACCTGGGCGCACAGATTGGCCGTGGGGCTCCAGGGTGGTCCCCGCCTAGAATGGCCGAGGACAGCGCAGGATCCAAAAATTGTATCCGGTTCGACCACGGCACTGCAATTTTTTTAGCCTGCCGCCGTGTTTCCTTCTGTCGCGTCCGTGTCCATTTCCCGCGAGATGGCAGCACGGGCCCACCACGGCTCACACACTTCGCCACCGCCCCTGCTAACATTGAGACGTGCACCAGTTAACAAGTGGCTCGATGTTCGACTTTTACCATGAATTCAACAAAGATACGTAGATAGTAATGTCACACGAAAATGTTTGATAACCATAGCATATCCTTTTGATAGATGAACTCCTCGTTGAGGGGTCTAAGAGAGAGAAAAATAGGTGGACTTGTAAAAAGAGTTAGAGTACATTTAACACAAGCTGGACAAATTATAACAAGGAAAAGTTTTTCTTTGTTGACTTTTTGGTTCCTCATTTTGACGCGCAGGGAAAGTTACGCTGAGAAGGGTCCGCAGGTTCTTAAAGCTGATCCCACGCACACGCTGGGCCCACCAAATCGAGCGGTTGCGGATTACCCCACATCCCGTGGTCCCACAAACGGCCGCACACCTCTCCGGAAATCAATGGTTTCACGGATCCGGCGCCATACTACGAGGCCCGACTTTAGCACCAAACGATGGGCCGCACAGCAACGAGGCGAACCCGGTGGAGGGACACTCGCAACAACTCACCAACAATCTCTTTCCACGTGGATGACAACCGTATGGAGCACCGTCGCTAGCATCACGGGCTTTTCCTAATGCCTGATGTATAAAGTAATAATGGGATCACTGACTCGGTCCGGGGTAAGAATTGAGCAGTGCAATACGGCCCAAACAGCAACAAGGTTCTATCGGTGTGATTTTCTTGCGACGTGGATGCCATCTGTGAAGGGAAGTGTCGTAATTTGATTGGGCCTCGTAGTAATGAATTTCCAAGACATCATAGATCCCGTGATGCGGTGCGAATAAATTCGATCACCGCGAGCGCACCTCAAACTATTTTACTGCCTTTAAAAGACCTTTATCGTTTTAAATATAATTTTGGAGCAGTCTAAACTGGGGCGGTTATCCGACCCGGCGTAAGGGATGGTTGTAGCTTGGGAGACGGAGGCGGGAACCGGGTGCTTAAAATGGAGGGACTGATCCATTCTGTTGGCCCGGGGACGGCCATTTCCTGGGCTGGGTCCCACCTCGGCTCCTACCTCCCACGGTGGGGCCCGGTGGAGGAGGGAGAGCCAACGCTTGCGGCTGTTCTTCTCCTGATCGCTGCCTGCGCCCTCCGTTCGTCGTTGGATTTTACCTTCCAAGGTGTCCCTTTGATTCCTCGCCGTCTCTCTCCTCTCTTCTTCCCTCCACCTAGAGAAAAGGAAAGAAGTTTCCTTTTGGGTCTTGGTGTCGGTTTCATCTGTCCGCAGGGTCCATTTATTCGTCCCCATCTCGTTGTTTGTTTGTGTAATTACACAGAGAGAAGGAGCTAAGGTCGCCGGAGGTCCGGCGATCTTAGCGCCACCACCACCGGCAGGTACTAGCTTTGGGTTCCAAGAAGGTTTTCTTCCCTCCTTTAATGCCTCGTGGGTCCTTTTTTATTCAGGGGAAGATGAGTTCTTGGTAAAAGTTTTCTTTTGGTTGTTGATTTCTAGGCTATGGTTCTTGATTTTAGATAAAAGATCGTTTTTATGCGTTTTTGGGATCTTTTTTGGTTTTTGAGGTACGGCCGGGTCTGGGTGTGTAAAAAAAGTTGAGATTTTGGTGATTAGTTGTTCGTTGTTTATTGTAACAGGGTTTAAGAAGGGGAGTGGTATACTCATAATAATAGAAGAAAGAGAGGATGAGAAAGAAGATGGGGCGGAAGGGGAAGTGGTATGTTACCGTCAAGAATATTTTCGGCTCTGAATCCAAGGAGAAGAAAGACCAGGTCAGAATTCTTCATTTCTTCTTCTTTCACCTTCTGCAATATCTCAAGCTAGAAGGGATGTGATCAAAATGTCTCCTTATTCCTCTTTTCATTAGAAGCCCAAACAGAAGAGAATTTGGAGATGTGGGAAATTCGGGGATTCCGATCGGTTCGACTCTGAGCCGTTCGACAGTTCTGCTCGGGAGGCGCTTCCACCTCCCCCTCCTCCTCCTCCGCCGCCGCCGCCGCCGCGGCCGCGGCCGCGGCCGCCCCCGCCACCTCCGGTGGCCGTAGAGGTTAAAAGGCCGGACGTGGAGAGCGAGCAGAGGAATCATGCCTACTCCGTGGCGCTCGCATCTGCTGTTGCGGCGGAGGCTGCTGCTGTTGCGGCTCAGGCTGCTGCGCAGGTCGCTCGCCTCACCGCATCATCAAAGTTTGCCGGTAGATCGAGGGAAGAGATTGCGGCCGTCAAGATCCAGACTGCTTTCAGAGGTTACATGGTATAAGAACTAATAAATTTCAGAAACATTCTTTAATGCTTCCTCCATATTTACTGCATCAAAAGGCGTGATTTTTCTTTTCTATTTTCGGGGTGCTCACTTAATATATGCTGTAGAATCGTTCATTTAGAAATTTCTTGATTGGAAGCGAAGTTTGTGTTCATCGTAGTAATAAAACAATAATGAGAATTTTTATTCTTCACTTGATGAGCTTTTAAATTTTAGAAAAGAACAGAAAAAGAATTCCCATCCTTCCTCAATAGAAGATTAGAAAAGAAGGCCTTACATTTATAGCAGTAAAACTTGGGGTTTGTAGTGATCATCTATTTATTTTTTGAGAAAATGACAGTTTTATGTACTGTAGGAATGGTTATATTCTATGGCTAAGCAATTTTCTGGTAAGCTTTGGTTATTGTTGATTTATTTGCCATCATGTTTGTAGAAGAAACAGATGGTAACTAGTTTGTTAATTTATTTGCCGTCATGTTTGCAGAAGAAACAGATGGTAACTAGTTTGTGACTGGTTCCAGGGCTTGTTAGGTGTTGCTAAAAAGAGAAATTGGTAACTTCTAAAACAGAAGGGTACTTTCTAAAACGATAAGTGTTTGGTCACGTTATCTGAAAAGTACTTCTACGTGAAGAAATGTCAAGAAAATTGTCTTAGGAGAAGCTAAAAAACGGAGCTTAAACCTAGCTTCTGCCTTTTTCTTTTATAAGAAGAACTCTTAGAAAAGCAGAAACAATACCAAAGATGCCACAACTTGTTGCTCAAAGATGCAACTAAATTGTTAGATCTAATATGGCTAAATTTTAATGATGTTGTGAATGGTACCATTGAGAGCTAAAAATTTAATTGCAAAATTTTGACATCACCTTTTCTGATCTAGAAAGGAGTAAACTGAATATGTATATAACGAAACCCATATCATGTTGAGCATATTGTCATGATTTTTGGACAAACTCTGTTGGGTGCTCGTCATTCACAGAAAAAGATTCCGTGTTGACATGGGATGGTGTGATATGTCGCAATTTGACCAGCCCCACATGAATCATACCAACCCCCATAAATTGCTAATATTTTTGTGCCACATTGCCCAAGGAATCTTCGCATGACTGAGAGGTGTTCTGTAGCATTGCATTTATTTTTTGTACTCATGACACTCTTGCTCTCTTATGTTAATTTTTTGTAGCTAATCTTATGATTTCCATTTTTCTTTATTGAAACCTTCTATTAAGGCAAGGAGACAATTGCGGGCCTTGAGAGGATTGGTTAGATTGAAAACACTGGTTGAAGGAAACACCGTCAAGCGTCAAGCCACAAACACTTTACGCTGCATGCAGACATTGGCAAGAGTTCAATCACAGATCCGTTCAAGGAGAATCAGGATGACAGAGGACAATCATGCTCTTCAGAGGCAGCTGCAGCTCAAATGCGAAAGGGACCTTGAAGGATCAAAGGTATATTTTATTTATGTTTCATTCATTACATTTAACACCTGGATTGTGTGTTCCATGGTGCCTAAAATAGTAAAATGTGTCTTCAGCTATCTATCGATACAAGCACAAGCAACCAATAGGTAGTTTAGATGCTCGGCAGTACAAAAGGATGCATACCAAATCTAATATTGATGTGATGCTTGACATTTGACATGGATGAGGAGACATCTAAAGATGTTCCAACAATATATATATATATATATATATATATATATATAATATAAAGGTGAAATGGAGATTTCTTTCACTCTTTGGGAGATGGGGGGGTGAGGGAGGGGATGTGATAGTTCTCAATAAAACATTTCAAAAGGTTTTCCTTGACTTCGTTAAAAACAATAAATTTTAAAGTGGTGTGCTCGACTTGGGTATGCTCATCTTGATGGAGTTTGTGGCCTTAGATTTAGGAATGAATGTCAGAAAAATAGGCAATTTAAACCTGCCTCACAAAGAAAAAAATTCACACGCACAATCTCCTATACTACCATCCAAGAAAAATGCTGTTTTAGGTTTTCTGAGGTTACATGTTCCCCATATTCGTTTTCTACATATCTCTCCATCTGTGTCATTAGTTTACCTGTCTGCCACTCAGTTTGAATACCTTTTTGCATTACATTTGTAGTTTCAGGGCCTTTGCATAAAATCCCACAATATCAAGGTTATCTGCTTTCTATGGTAAGAGTAATTGTTCTTGCAAGTTTTCTGCATCTCTGCACGAGATGTTTGCAGCAGATATGAGACTACATCAAATGTATTAACTGAATATAATAGTTCATGACAAACCAATTGGGATAGTATGGCAATGTGGAGTGAAGACAAGATGTGGCCTTGCTAATGAGGGAAAGCGCCCAACTCTGTTAGGTAGGTTAGGAAGATTGCTTTTGCATGGGAAAACTGTTATCACTTGCATGCTTGAGCTTTTGTCTTCATGCATGCATGTGCTTGCAACGACAGAGAGGGAGGCTAAAACAGAAACCAGTTGGAAGTTGTGAGGTTGAATGTTAGAAACTTGTTCTAATAATGAAATGTGATCATAACCTTTGATAGAAGGGATGGTGGAGAAGGAACCTCCCGGTTCATTACACCTAGACAGGAATAATTGTGCTTATGATTCTTTTGTTAATGCAATGGCAAGGAAGCCCTACACTTTTTCCTGGTCTGTGAATTTTTGTGTGTTGCATGGTCACATATGCATAGTTGTTGGATATGACAAATCTCCAAAATTTGGACATGACAGTGTGGGGGATATGGATCTATATACATTTGTGCTGTCTATTATGATGCATAAGCATTTTTATGTAATGTATGAACAAATTTATGTATCACCTTAGAGTCAAAACCAATTTCCTGCATGACACTAGGGAAAGGTGAAAGCAGACAAACATTCCTCTGGTCTTGTGAAAAGAAACTATTCTGTAGGTTTCAACTATCTTCAAGTCAGATGTATTCTCCTAGCCATTAAGAGATTTTTTTTCCTAATTTCTTCTGAAGCACGTAAAATGCCTCTCTGTTGTTCCATTTCTCTGATCGGATGATGGTTACATTGTGGGCAATTAATCATATTTACTTGATGGTGCATTTAGGATCCTAAGTATGTGCCTCAGAGACAGCTATATTTCTATCGTGTGTTTCACGTGCTTGCCAAATTACAATCTCTTTGTATATTATTATTGATGTGAAGAAAGCAGGTGGGTTTTGAATTTATGTTCAATTTGCTAATGAAGGAAATTATTTTGTCACATTTTCTGAAACCATAAAGATAGATGCAATCAACAGGTCTCATCCACCTGTTGTCAGCGCAATAACTCCTTTGCCATTTGGACCGAAGGTTTAAATTTAACTTGAGAAATTTTGCCATATCTGCCTCTTTTTCTAGTTTTGTATTCAACTTTAATAAAACTTGAAATCTAATACCAGTTCCTTTTAGTCTTTTGAAAGACCAAAAGAGAATATGACCTATTAACATGGTTCCACTCAGCGGTACCATGACTTTTGCATGCTCTACCTTAATATCTGCTTCCATAATATTTGCTTGATTTATGTTGGTCATTGTTCTTACAGCACGACAGATTGGTTTTAGGCATATTTAGGATACTGATCTTATTTTCTGCCAGTTGGGAGAGGAATGGGATGACAGTCTTCAGTCCAAAGAGCAAGTTGAAGCAAATTTATTGAACAAGCAGGAAGCTGCTGTCAGAAGAGAAAGGGCACTTGCTTATGCATATTCCCATCAGGTATCTAACATTTGGTTCCTTCACTTGCTTTCTCATCAGATATCCTTTCTGCCACCTTAGCATGTTTGCTTTCATGTCATTGCTTATCATTAGTTAGTTGGATCAATTTAGGTTTAAAAGTTCAGATAGTTTTGATGTATGTAATATCAAATGTTTTAGTTCTTAAAGTTTGGCCTGGAACAGTGGAAGAGCTCTTCACGATCGGTGACCCCAACATTCACAGACCCCAACAATCCACACTGGGGTTGGAGCTGGGTGGAGCGCTGGATGGCGGCAAGGCCATGGGAGAATCACACCATGTCAGATAAAGACCTGAATGACCACACCCCAGTGAAGAGTACCTGCCACAACATCACAGGGGATACAAACAATGCCTCTGCTCATCGAGACAGCACCTTGGAGCGAACCCCACCCACAGCACAGAAACCAAGCCGCTCTGTCAGCCGGCAGCCACCCTCAACTCCACCCTCCAAGACATCATCAGTAGCAGGGAAATCAAAATTGGCAACTCCAAAGAGTGGTCGGGGCCACTTAGAGGATGACTCAAGGAGCATACAAAGTTTGCACTCAAACCAGCCACCTAGAAGGCACAGTGTTCCAGGGTCATCAATAAGAGACAACGAGAGCCCAGCAAGTTCTCCAGCCACTCCTAGCTACATGGCATCCACAGAATCAGCAAGGGCAAAGTCCCGTTTCCAGAGCCCAGCAACATTGAATGATAATGTTGAAACACCAGCGAAGGGATCCTTGAGTTCAGCAAAGAAGCGCTTGTCATTTCCGGAAACAGATGAGTACAGCATGTCATCCCCAGGAGGCGTGAGAAGGCACTCAAGTCCTCCAAAGGTGAATATTGCCCCACCGAAGGATATAGTTGTTGGCTCTGAGCAGATTTCGAGCAGTGGAGTAAGCAGGTAGCCTGTTCAACCAGCACATATACAGAAGAGCATGGAGGAAACTACCGATACAGCTATTTGTTTATTGCACTTTTAAATTATTTAGTGGGATTGTTTTTGGTTGAGAGCTTGCTTTAAAAGTGTTGGGTTCATGTGTTGTATTGGCTTTTGATTCTCTTTTATGTATGTGTTTTTTTCAAAAAAAAAAAAAAAAGCCTTTGGTTCTGTTTGTGTATGTCTTTCTACAAATGAGGAGTGTATTGGCTTTTGATCACAGAGCGTGCAGGATTGTGAGGTACCTTGTCTGACATTAGTTGTTGAATGAAAGAGGTAAGTGTCTGTAAATTTTCTGACAAGATGTTTGCTACAATATATATACCATGTTCCCAATGGTCTGTAAAAAAATGTCACTGTATGGAGCAACGATGCACTATCTCAAGTTAATTATTGTGTGAACAAAACTTGGCCAAGTAAAATCTGCGGTTTATTTATCAACATTCTGCGATGATTCAGGCCCTTAATGCTGGCTTCAGTAATTGTTTGACATCATATGGCTGTTGCAGGCTTACGGTGTAACATTCTCAGGTATGTCATGAGAGATGAATAGTACTTAGCTGGTCATGGGTCAGAGCAGTAGGAAAAAGAGTTCTAACCGTTTGAAGATTTGTGGATCAACTAAAAAGTTAGCCTGGTAATACAAGTCCTGTCAAAGTTAACCGTGTCAACTACAAAAAGAATAAAACCACACAACCCTCAAGCTTCACCTAGAATCTGAACATTGGTGACAGCAAATTCTCCTGCTTCTTGGTTGCCGAGACAGTTATTCTGGAAAACAGGCATGCGTGCATGCATGCATGATATTTGTATGTATATATGATCTTATTCCTGAAGCTAAGTTACATTATCCAATTCTAAGCCAACCTCTGCTTGGGATGCGGAGGATCCTAACTCAAACATAAGTAAATTAAATCTGAAGCGGTTACAGTAAGATAGTTTTGTGACTTGGAAGTTTTAGACTGGATTACTTGAAGCCAGCCCAAATTGATTAAGTACACAGTCCCAAGCATACTGAAAACCAGTCTAATCAGAACTCGACTTGGACTACATTCATAATGGAAAATTCTACGGGCAAAAGTTTACAATCAACTGATCAAGGAAAAAAAAAAACATAATAACAAGGACATTCCCAGAAGCCAAAATCATATGTTGAATATTTGGCTGGTTGATACCTCGTGTAACTTTTGTCCTAAACTTTCTTCCAATTAAAACCTTGTGGTCTAACCTCCCACTTCATCAGAAAAACGTCTTCTATACGATATAATACAAGTTTGTATGAACGATGCTGATAATTTTGTGTTGCAATCCACAAATGATAGTGTCCTCTCTTCATTGGGTTGCTCTCCCGGTCTCCATTGTCTGTGACTGCAACAATCTCCTGTCATTTAGCATTTAGTCCTCCAATTTCTCTTATGACTAGTGCTAAACCTATCAGGCTTTGTTTGTTTCTTCTTTGTTGATGAACGTTTACTCTCCATTCTATCTGTTGTTCAAAGTGCAATTCTAGCCTGCTTGGTCAAAATGGTGAAAATCTGTATCTGCCTGCACGTAACAGAGATTGCCTCACAAAATGTCATGAACCAAGAGACACTAAAAATCTTAGAAACAATAGATGAAGAGGAGACTCTATGATAAGCATCTCATGATCATCTTCACAAAGCATCAGCTCTCAGTGATTGTGGAATGGAAAAGAAGATCAGAGAGTTGCAATTTGTATAAATCTCTCATCTCATACTGATCATTTTGGTGGTAATAGATTTGTAATATTCCTTGCAAGTTCATTTCATCAGTTACATAAAAGTTGTTTGGATAAGAGCCCCTTCCAACTGAATAAAAATCTGCAAGCAGGTCCATAAAAAGGCCCATCATACAGGCATTGAGGGCATGGCGGGAGAAACTTCATGAGGGATGGAATACTCACCAAAAGTTTGGGGAGAAGATTAACACTAATATAATTAATTAGTTTATGAGAGCATGTCAGAGCAACCAGCAACATAACAAGCAAGTAATGTCATTATTGAATATGGAAAACAGATAACAAATGCAAATGGTTGGAAATCTCTCTCTCTCTCTCTGCCATTTATGTGTTGATCCTTTCTGGAATTGATGATTATTTGGGAATAATTCATAGACCTACCCAGGCCAGGAATTCATAAATATTTAGGAAAGTTTTCAGTAACATGGAAAAAATTGTAGTTCTGCTTTGAGATGGAGATATTACTTACCCAAAAAAATAAGTACAAAATGAACTTCTGGGCTGTATAATCTTTACACTGTAGTCCCAGAATGCGAAGCAGAATTTCCAAACGACCTGCCTCCACCAATCTATATATCACTAGATCTATCATGGTGCCTAGTCAGGTCCTAAGACAGTTCTTTTTAACCCTTGGGTCAAAGAAGATCAAATTCCATACTCAAAACAATCAGATCATTAAGATCCACTCACAGTCTTGCTTTGACAGAAGGGCCAATGCAGAATATCCAACACAAGAAAAAATCAAAATGCAGAACCACCACCCTTGGTCTTCCCAAGCATCACATCCTTTGCCTCATTAATTTTTGAAGCAAGGTAATGACTTCCCCCTGCATCTGGATGATTAGCAACCATCACCTTCTTGTGCGCTTCTTTTACTTTCTCTGGTGTGGCATTTTCCCTGTTCCAAAAGAAAGGGGAGAAAAGAAACACTTCTTCAGATTGGCCACAGTGATGGAAAAAAAATGAGATACTGCTTGGGGACAAAACAACAAGATTAAGCAAAAATAAATGGTCATCCATAATAGAGTAAAAGACAGATGGACTAAGATTTGTTCTGCCATGATTTGCTCATATTTTACCACCTGCAAAACATGCTCAGAATATGATGAACAGACACTGAGAAAGCAGTCTTGAAATTTTTTTTCATGCACATTTGTTCATGCCGTTTTGAATGCTAACCCAGTCCTACTTATAAATTAGGCTGATGGAAGCATAACTTCAAACTTTCTAAGAAGAGACCAAATGCAACAGTAAATAATTTTCCAGAATATGTAAATCCCTTCTACGGTATTTACTCCACTGACTCCTGGACCAATGCAATCTACTCTAGGAAAAAGTGGAATATCAAAATGATTATCTCTGGTATACGCTGCAAATTCTACAATGATGCTTCTACTTCTAGCTTTTCAGTTTTCAGGTCCCCAAACTATTATCCGCACTGAGAGTTTATGTATCATTCATGCTTTGCTAGAGTATAATACTCACCTCAAGTCTGTTACCATCATTAGAAAACTATTAATCTAAGTCTCTTACCATCATTAAAAGAAAAATAATATTAAGTCTCTGAGTAAAAAAAAAAAAGTTAACCACCAATTATTTTTTCAGAAAACAAATCAATGTGACGTCCTCCATCTCCACTCATCCTTCACATCATATTAGCATCCTATGCAAATTGACAAATCATTAGCTCTTGCCATGGGCTGAACATGTAGAACAAATAAAGTGCAAACAGGCACATGTGCATACAAGAATAAGTCCGTACATGTTTAAAAAATAATAGCCCTCAATGCAAGTGATTTGGCAGTCTAGCTAGTGAAAGAAAACACTAGGAAAAAAAAAAAAGGCATAACTGAAGTTTTAAACAACTTAAGCCACAAACACAGAGCAGAAACAAATATGCACTTATAAGAATTTCTTAAGGCTATGCCAAAAAAAACCTTGAGGATACAACCATGTAGCCAGCCTATGCACACTGTTGCAAAATGATAATATATATAATGCTATTTACTTATTCTATTTCTCTTCAATAGTTACACATACCTAATTCCCAGAATCAAAGCAGCTTCCCTTTTAGTCATGGTAGGCTGGAAGCCGCCTTCATAAAACTTGCGCACCCGGGGAACAGCTGGCCGTGCCTTGTATGCGTGCCAAGCTTGGATTCCATATCTACCAGCAAGAGCAGCTGCAGCAACAGCTAGTCCTGCTAGTAGCGGTAGAACCTGCAAGCATAGCCAAGATTTATAATACAACAAAACTAAAGCTAGAAATATTAAATGTAAACAATTATGCTCATGAAGTAGGAAAAAAACAGTAATTCTATTCTGAAAAAAATCTTGCAATTTTTACAACCAAAATTGACAAGAGGCTTGTTTGGCTGTGTGCTTGGGTTATCCCTGCAATTAACCCAATGTTACAAGGTAAGCAGTGGGGAGAGCACGGATTTCTACCATAATCCTCACAAATGGGGATACCATGAATCACCTATTGAAAAGGAATTTGAAGTTCCTTTTTTTTTCTTTTTTTTCTTTTTTTTTTTTGGGTGGTGGGGGATGCTATACTAAGATTTGGGGCTTCCCCAATTGCCTCGGTCTCTTCTTTCCCGGCAATTGCCCCCTTTCTCAGGATTATCCACCAGACAGCTTATGCAGGCACCAAGAGGCCTCAAGTTTGCAAAATTCTCGAGTTTTAAATGGACATCATTCCTAGAACCAAGGACAGGATGATTTAAGTACTTATCAACCATCATTTATATTCAGTCTACATTCACTGTATATATATAACTTATCTATCTAGGATCATCTTCAATAGTTTTGCTTCACCATACACCCAATTTAGGGCTATCTACTGCAACTATGAAGCTTCTTTAAACCCTTTTTGCCACTTCCACCAAAGTCCCTCCAGTCTCCACCTCTCTCCTCTTCTTAGATGATTACACCAAGGGCCAACTATTTTTCTTCAGTCAGATGCATTTCATAAAATAAGACTTCAAAGTTGACTGACTCACTATCTGTAGACCTCCATGATGGCTCAAGATGGCTCCAATGACCATCAACATCTTCATCATCATGGCTTCATCTCTTAACTACCACCACTGCCTATCAACATTGTATAATTGCTATCCCAATTGCAAAGTATTTGATAATCAGTAGTCATACTAGAAATCTAAACGAAAAGCATGAATGTTATCACATCATCATATCACCATCAGTAGTAGCAACCCCACTTCCACCACCATTATTGTCCCAACCCTCATCTCCATCAATGGTTTGCTATACCACCAAATACTGAACGGTATGGGGCATACTATACTATACCAATATGCCGTACCACCCAATACCGACACTACCATACTGTACCAAACCACTTACCAACACTATAATGGGATTTTACTGGTACAAGGTCTGGTACCAAGATGGTAAACCTTGATCTCCTTCCTTGTCATCATTATCAGCTGTACAGAGATGTCAAACTAGTATGATTCTGCCCCAAAATCAAAGTTGTCTCTTCTATCCATCCAAGGAATCATCTCCTTCAACATCAAAATTTCTTGGTTAACCCTTTATTTCTTTGGCCATGTTTTTGAATGTGTGGCCTGAATCAAGGGGCTTATCCTCCAAACTGTTTAATGCCACCCGCATTCTTATAATCATGTTTGAGCTAGAATTGGAACAGCCACAAACTTATATTGCCAGATCCTTTGTTCTTTCCAGCTTACGTCAAACAATAACTCAATAAAAGATTCCAAAATCTAATAATAATAATTGATGGAAGATTAATAATCACAAACCATATCTCTTATGATATTAAAATAAGACCTTCTCTCTCTTTCCACATTTTATGCCAAATACAAATGATCGAATAGTTATCTATATAGCTGGAACGAGCAACATGCCAATAGTTTGTTGAACCTATATCATCAATTGCATCACATAATATCATCCTTGAAATGAGATGCAACCAATTGGTAAGAAATGGCACCCGATAAATTTTTGTAAAAGTTTTTTTTTGGGCTTCCTTGTTTGTCATCATGGCCACTGCACTTCATCCGCTTTCTAATCTCCACAACCACCTCATCTATTAACACAAACAACTTCACCATCGAGCCATCTAAAGTATCAGCAGACCTTAACATTACGTGCCTGTGCCTCGACAAATCAAAATTTGTCCAGTCATCACAGAAAATGGTCTCATCTCAAAAGCCTCCACTAAAAAGGATGAAAGGAAGGAGCTATTTCCTATATGCTTCCTTCTCATACCCATTCACAATCTCATTCTTCTCCCTGCCCTTTGAGGTGACACACAAGAAACATATACCCCACGTTTCCCAGAAGAAACAACATACATCTAATAATTCACCGCATACCTGCCCCTCGGAAATTAAGAAAAAAAAGGCCTTGGAATCATGAACTTTCTGGAGGCACAAAAGATTTGGCTCCTAAAGAAGCACATACTTTGCATCAAACCAAGCTTCAAAAGATCATATCTTCAAGAGATATGAAATCGATAAATTATGGAATCATCTCCAACACGACGTTTCGCAGGAAAAAAGAGAGAAAAATCATAAAAAACCAGATTCCTAAGGAGAAAAAGAGTAAGTAACTATTTGTTTTTCCTTACAAACAAAAAAAGAAGAACCAAAAAGAAAGAAAGAAACAGAAGAATGAAATCCTCATGGACCAAACACAAACCCATAGATCACCAAAATCGCAGGGTGAACTCCCTTAAAATATCCCGAATTACCGAGGAAAAACAGTATAATTCTGTTGAAAAATAGAAGATAGAAAAGAATTTAATCTAATCAGCGATTCATGTGCCCTCAAACCCCTCCAAACTCGACAAGGAAGAACATTAACACATCTCCAAGTCCCCTTTAACTCTCCTTGAAATCAGCTGGAAAGGGAAAAAAAAAAACTGACCATTTTTTGCGAGCTCCCCTGAAATTGATGATGAGCATCCGTGGGATCAGTTAGACTGATCGACGTTTTCTACCAGCGCCTCTCGCCTTCATCTATGCCTCGCAGCCTCGTCGAAGAAGAAAGGAAAGAAGTTCGACATCCAAACGGCTTCACGGGCCCAAATCTAAAATGACACAATGGATTTTACTTCGCGATTGTTGTAAGCAAAAAAAATTGATAGTTTTTGGAAAGTTACTCGTTAGATTTCTTGATTTTTTTTTTTTCTTTTCTTATCATTTTTTTTTCATTATATAAAAATTTAATTATATATTAGGTAATTGAGAAATTTTTAAGAACATCGTCACTTGTACGTAAAATTTCTCAAATTCATGAATACTGATTTGGTAATTTTATGGTCAAGTGTTTGGATGTTGCGTGATAGATTATCTGATCCGTTATGTCTTGTGGCGAGGAAATAATTTATATGCATAAAATATTATTTTCCGACTGATATGATTTTAATTAAATTTTATTTAATAATTTATTAAAAATAAATAATTTTTTAAAAATAAATCATAACGGATATAATTCAACCCACCTTCATTCCTACTTGGCAAATATCGTCCTTTTAGGTCTTATATAGCAATAGATACATAAGATACTGGAACCGGCGGCACTATGAATCATATTTTGAATATCTTTGGCATTTTTGGCACATAGAAGCATATCTTGTCACAAACTAACTTGCTTGTGCTAGATCAAGGGAGTTTTTTATTTGTTCCTCTCTTAGAAGAGGTTACTCTAGTTTCAGGATTACCTGAGCCTAAACTTTAAAAGGAATTTGGACTATCTAAGCCTGCCCAAATGTATGTTGAAAAAAAGTTTCCAACCTAGTACTGGACTGACACTTTATCATATTTTGGCTGTAGAAATAAGCTGCATGTTGTAATGCGCTTGCAAAAGCATGTAGGTGCTCAAGACTTTTAGTTGATTCTAATCTGAAAGTAAGAATTAATTAATTATTATTTTTGGAAAAAAAATGATTATTTAAAGTTTGTTTAAAGAATGCCACCATCAGAATGTTGCTTCCTGTTGCCTTGTATATTCCAATTTTGCATGTTACATGATGGTACAGGTGCAGTGGTTTGACCATGAAGCGAACTAAGAAATGCAAACATGATCCCACGTAGTAATGATTTAGAAACCACAAAATTTCTTTGAAAAATCACTGAGTAGATCTTGTATTTTTTTATTTTGTGGTGGAAGATTGCCTAATATTTCTTTGGATGGTTTTTTTTTCCCTCTCTCTCTCTCTCTCTGGCAAGTGTCTGCTCTCAACAGAGATTAAAAAGTGTTCCTGGACGCAATGCACACAGTGGGCAAACCGAACATCTAAAACCAAAGTTTTACACTTTCTCCAACATGATTTTATGTAAGGTTTAGGAGTGAGTCAGATTGAAACTGTTTTTTCTTTTCTGAAATTTGGATGCCCGAAGAGTTACCTACAGAACATTCTTAATATGATTGGCAATGAGAAGATGTTAGCAGTGAAAAAGAAGCATTTCACCTTACCCAAAGAAAAAAAAAAAAAAAAATGAAGAAGCATTTCAAAAGAAATTTAGCTCTAACCCTCTATTTAGTATCAAAGATGGACGAGGGGGAAGATAGATGAATGGAATCTATTCTCTCATGCATTTGGTGAAACATGAAATCATAGATAGGAATTATTTTTTCTTTTATTTGATACAGAAAAAATGAAAAAAAAGATGAATGATATTTATATAATATTTTTATTAAATAATATTTTGATAAAAAATATTATTATTATCAATTTATAATACTTATTTATATACATTAATTATATAAATAACTAACTAAGTTATTATTTAATTTAAATAGCTAATTAAATTTATACAAATAGTTAATTAAAAATAGTAAATATAAATAAAAAATAGAAAATAATTTTAATTATTTAATTAAAATTATAAAAATCATGAATTATAATTAAAATAATTAAAAATAAAATTTAATAATATAAGATTAATAGTAGAGATAAAATAAATATATATAAATAATATCAATAAAAAAATAAAAAAATATTATAATTTTGTTAAAAAAATAATGAGGAATAATTTTGATAACACATAAATCCATCTTTTTCATCTATTATTCTTTGCATCATTTCAAAAGATGTAAATTGATAGATCATGATAGATGGATAATTCTTTCTTTTCATTCATATTCTTTAAAATCTTTTGAATCAAATAGTGGTGGAGGCCATCCATTCTTCTAACCTTATATATCCTCACTCTTATGACTCAACCAAATAGAGAACAAATTCTTACAAAATATATGGATGCATTAAATTATATTTTATAATTCTACATCCCAACAACATCGTTCTCTTCTCTTGGATCAGGTGCTCTGTTTATAATTCTTGATATTTTAGGACTCATTTGATTAACAAGAAGTAAAGGGATAGAAAAGCCAATTCATAGAAAGTAGAGGGGAGTTCTCTTATTTGGTTGAAGTTTTAAGTGAAAAAAATAAAAAAGCTCTTCCCACAGGAAAATACTTTCTATATTTTGGACTCGTTGGATTCACAAAAAGTGGAGAAGAAATAGGTAATTCCTAATAAGTTGATAGAGGGCCTTTTATTTGATTAAAATTTTAGGAGGAGAGAAAATGTAAAAAACTTTTCTCATGAGAAGATACTTTCCATATTTCATGAAAAATAAAAATCCGTGAGGAAGGTGAGCTTTGAAACTTTCCACATGATGGAAATTTATAATTTTTTTCTTTTCAAAAATATCATTTTAACATCCATGGTTATATATGATTTTGTGAAATATCAATATATGATTTAGATAAAATACTGAATAGTGATATATGCTAAAATCTTCATTTAAATATTATCGAGCATACAAATTTTGAAAAATATCATTTAAATATTATTTTTATAAATATTAATATAATATTAATATTATGCAAATATTTATATGAATGTAACATAATGTTAATATTAATATTATAATATTTATTATACTTAATATTATTTAAATATTTAATATTTATATTCATATAATATTATATTTATATATTAATCAATTATCATATTAAAATATTAATATAACATTAATATATATTATTATTGTATTAAGATAATAAATTATTATGGTCTAATGTTATATTATAATATATTAATATTATATTTATATTAATATGAATATAATATTATTATTTATGTAAAGTTCAAGAATAAAAAGATATGGTTTATATATATTAAGGGTTATAATAAATAATTTACATATTCTTTTCTAGAAAAATAAGTGCTCAACTAAATATAAATCACTTTATAATAAATTATTTTTTGATGATCAACAACCATACCAAAATTTTATTCTTAAAAAATAATTTTTTAAAAAGTTATTTTCTAAAAAAAGAGTTCCTCCCCCAAACCAAATGAGTCCTTTAGAAAAAGTAGATCTATGGGGAAGGTGGATTTTAGAATTTTTCATGAGATGAAAATTGGTGACTTTTTTTCTTTTAAAAAATATCTTTTTAATATTATTCTTATAAATATTAATATAACATTATATTAATACTATACTAATATTTATATTATAATATTTTATTTATATTATATTATATTATATTAATATTGATAAATTTATTAATTAAAATATTAATATTATATCAATAGATTTTGTGATGGTACTCCTTTATAGTATTTTATTATAAATGATATTTAAAAAATTACACTGCCATTAGGTCCACCACTCTCCTCCCTTTCTTATATTTTATTATTTTTTTAAAAAATAATATTTCATTACATGTCAACCATTCTTTGTAATCTTTTTCTTGTCATCCGTCTCTTCATCATTGCCGATCGCCGCCTCTATCCTCCTCCTCTGCCACCTCTCTTTTGCTTGGGCCACTCGTTGAGCTACAAGCCATTGGAATTGGAACTAGACGAGGGGGCGGGTTTTGATTGGAGGTGGTCGAGACGACGAAAGGAGAGGTGGCCGCGACAATCTAAGGTAAAGAGGAAAAGAAGAGGGTCGAACAATGCTTGATTGCACCCATCAGAGATCGAGAATGAGGTGGTCGAGGTGATGGGGGAGAGACGGCCATAGCAGTCGAGGGGAAGTAGAAGTGGAGAGCTTGATCATTGGTTGAAGATCGAGAAGGAGGCGGTGGAGAAGAAGTGGCCCCAGTATTCGGAGGAAAAAACAAAGAAGCGAGGTCGGTAAGGCTTGATTGTCGACAGGAGATCAAAAAAGAGATGGTTGAGGCAGTAGGAGAGGGGCAGGGCTTGATCGGGGGCAGTCAAGATGGTGAGAGGAGAGGAGGTCGCAGCAGTTGAAGATGAAGGAAAAAAAAGGAAGAAGTTACTTCCAAAATACCTTTACACTTCTAATTTCAAGTCAATTTTTCATTTTCAAATTTTTTCTATGATTCGGACTATTTACCACACCAACCGCACATATGGCCGATTAAAACTAATTACTGATAGATAAATCAATGCCGTCTATCTTGAATTAAATGGTTAGGAAAAAAACCAACAGTAAAAAATAAAAAAAAACTTTGAAGCACCATAGCAAAATTCTATATATATATATATATATATATATATATATATATATATATATATATAGTATTAATATAATAAATCATTTATGTAGAGTTTGTAAGCAAAAAGATATGATGTTTTATCTATTAAGAATATAATAAGTATTTTACATAGTGGATGCTTAACTAAATATAAATTATTATAGAATAAATTATTTTTTTATGATTGATCAAATATAGCAAAATTATATTTTCAAACATTATGGGGGTGTTTGGATCGCAATCAAAATTGAAATTAGAGTCATAATAAAAATTTAAATTCTTAGAAAATAGTAGAGATCGAGTGCACCTCTTGAAGGTCTCGACTAGTCCTTCGGAGACCATCGCATTTCTAATTCTTGACTTCAGCTTAGCGGTCTAAGCCAAATCATCTTCTCGATGGTAATATATTGAAATCAAAGTCAGAATAATCAAATCCTTCAAAACATTTAGTTTGTGAGCGGAAATGGAATTGAAATGAAAATTTAAATCCTCGTGAGAGAATAAATATTGAGTTTTAGATAGATTAGGCCATTCTCACTCCATCTCGAATTGAAATCGGAATAGAACTTCTCACAACCAAATGGTTAGAATGGAAGTTATCTATTTCCATTCCGATCCGAGACCCCAACTCTCTCTAACCAAAAATCTTTATATCAGAAAGTTGATTTCGAATTCCTAAAAAGAAAAGAAAATTTTTTCGGGAGTCCTTAAGGGCTTGTTCTTTTATCGATAAATATTATGAAAAAATTGATCAATTTTTTCATGGACCAACTTATCTATGTTCTTACATTTTTCAAAATGGATAAGTTACTTTCCTATGGATAGTATTTACCTATGAAATAGAAAAAAAATTTATCCATCTAAGAGGTGGCTAAATCATTTTTCCATCAATCAGAAAAATAATATTTTTAATTTATTCCTAATATACCCTTAACCTTATGATAATATTATATAATATATAATAATATTTTTATAATATACTATAATATATTATAAAAATATAATATACTATATTATATTTTAATATAGTATATTATAATATAATATAATATAATATATTATAATATAATAATAAATTATTATAAATATAATATAATATGCTATATTATTATAATATATTACAATAATATAATACTATAATAATATATTATATTAATATAAGATATTAACATAACATAATATAATATACTATAATAATAATATATATTAATATAATTTTATAATATAATATATTTTATTAATATACGATATTAATATAATATTATATTATAACATATAATAATATAATATAATATTATAACAATAATATAATATAATACAACAATATGTTATATTATTATATATAATAATATTTATATAATGCTATAATAATAATATAATAATATAATATGTTCTATATATAATATTATATACTATTATAATATAATATATTATACTATATTATTATTTATAATAATATTATATAATATATATTATATTATATTATATTATATTATATTATTATATTATTATATTATAAAATAATAATATAATATAATATATTATATAATAAAAGATATTATAAAAAATATGAATATATCTTAGTAACTAATGTAGGAAACTAACGATGTAAAAGAATATGAATAACCAATTTTTGAACTAATTTTTAAAATATAAATAAATATAAATAAATTATTTTTTATTTAAATATTATCTTAAAAATATTTATTCTAAAAAATATAAATTTTTGAATAAAATTTTTTACCCTAAAAAAGGCAGCCCCAGAATTTATCCCAATATTTTTGGGAGAATAAGACGTCAGGCGAAAGAGGAATCAGCGTCCGAGGATCACGTGAGCTCCAACAATTAATCACGTCGACGTGGCACTGCATTATCCGTTCGAGTTACCACCAACGATCAGATGAGGCTTACTCCATGAACCGTCGGATTCGATGATCCAACGGCGTTGAAAGAAACCCTAGCGTGGTAACTAAAGCTCTTCAGATATCCCCTATAAGAACGCCAGCGAGCTTCCTCTCAAAACCCTCTCTAGCCCTCCGAGTGCTGAAGCTTGCCCTGGTTCTTCTTTTTTGGGAGGGCTCAGTCGTTTCCCACACAGCGCCGTCACGTCCAAAAGGTGAGGTCTTTGGTTCTGCTGCTATCCGATCCATTCTTTTTCCACATCGAATCTTGTTGTAGAAGGAGAAAGGTCGGTTTTTTGGGGAAAACGCCTGACATTTCTTGTTGTTTATGCTCGATTTTCTGGCGATTGTTTGAAAGACATTTTTTTATGAAGCTATATCGTCGAACGATTACCTAAAGTTGATTCTTTTTTTTTGCATCTGAATTTTTCGATCAACAAATTTGTTTCTGTTCTCTCTATCAATAGGATCGGTGATTGATATTCTGTATGCTGCTATTGGATTCACAACATTTGGACGGCAAGGATATTAATTTTTGGTAATCGAAGTGTTTTAATTTTCAGATGCTTCTGTTTATTGGAGATATATTAGTGTTTTTCCTTTAGTTATTAGATCATGATTTGAATGTGCCACCAGAAGAAATTTTTCTTTTTCTTTTAAGTGAAAATCAGGGATCCAAAGTATCGTAGCGACCGGGTTGTGAAGTTTGAGCCCCTCTTTACTTGCAAAATGTTTTATTTCCGAAGCCAAGATTGTCTTTTGGATATGCTAATTTATGTATTTGCTCGCCAGTCTAGTCTTACCTAACATTTAGGACGCAAGAATTCGGCTGATCTACACTCAAATAGCCATTAATTGGTGCAGCATCTCTTGCTTGACGGAATTTTTGCCTCCCCTTTCGGCTGCCGGGGCATAACAGATCCTGGCAGCCTTGTTCATGAGGCATATATTGAATTTTGACAATAGGGAGTCATCATATCCTGAGTCTATTTTTGTTGCTTGCTTATGGATATCATACTCTCGTACATCACAAAATAGTTTTTTTTTCAGGGTTTTCATTTTTTTTTATTTTGACATATTAAAGTTACCGTGTTAGTTGTGTCTTAGCTATTTAAGAGCTATTCCTATGTCAATATCTCTTGCGATAGAATTTTGCTGCTTTCTACATTTCAATTTAACTTTCAGCAGTTGGAGGCCATCCTAAAAGTTTGCTACTCATATATGATAACCACATGCTTCATGACTTAGTTTGAAGGAGTGGTTGTTGAAGCCAAGACTCACATGGTTTATTGAATTTGTCTATTTGAAATATTTACATTAACAGAAAACCATTTCTTTAATATGGAACCTCAATTAGTTATGAGTAATTTTTTCGCATTCTAGTAACTAACAAATGAGATAAAATTGATCGTCTTTAACTTTGTTGTTATTGATTTTATTGATTAATATCTTGATTCTTTCATATGTTACATGTGCATGAAATCACTATTATGAATTTATTAATTCTTGACCACCCTTGCATATGATTCATTCAATAATGGCAAGCCTATTAATTATGTATGTGCAGTTTTATTATGTGAGTTTTATTTTTTTTATGACTATTAAGAATTGTAACCATGTTTTGAATATTTTAGATATGTGATTTTTGAAGTTAACCCTCTACAGCATATGCAGTTGGCAAAAAGTCAACGGATGGTAGTTAGTTTTCCCTAGCAAGTGGTTGTATGACCCAAGGAATCAAACCCACTCATTATATCCTTAAAATAGTCTTTAAACTTTTAGGTTTAATCTCTATAGAAGATGATTCCTTGATAATGGAGTTAATGTTTTATCATGTACTCTTTTTTTATTTGTATTGGATCATTTTTACTCTGTGCTACGGGACAAAATTTTCTTTTTCTCTAGTGGTAAGTGGGTAAATGTTCTAGAGGTACAGAAATTTTTGAACTTCGAGCCTCTCTCAACTTTTACATAACATCATTTTTCAAAGCTTAGTGTGTGGAAACTGAACATCTACCAAGCTTGTCCTTTCATGGTTCGCCAATTTGGGATTCTGTTGAGGATCATGCAATCTTTAGGCTTTTCATTGAACAGGTGTTGGGTGGTTGTGGTGGGTGTTATTGATGTCCTGATTAGAGGAAAGGAGCAGTCGATGGAGGCCCATTATTGCCTGAGTCGATGGGAGGAGAAAAGCCCTGTGCTTGTGTGGCTCCAGGGTCGTCGAGGCAGCCCTGATGGACGGTGCATAAGATTACATCGGAGGAGGTTGAGTAACTGCAAAAATACTTTACCAAAGTGCTTGAATTTTCGAAGGAGATGGAGTCCTGGAAATAGTGGGAAAACTACATCTTTGTTCGGAGCCTTGGCTGGAGAGTCCTAACGGAGCCTTGGCTGGAGAGTCCTAACGGATTGGATTGCGAAGGAGTTCAAGGTCCGAGGGAAACTCTAGAATGATCCTGAGCTATTCGCCTTGGTCGAAGAACAACACTTGGCGCGCTTTTGGTCAGAGGAGTGTGATGCAGTCCTCAACCTTGGCTCGTGGTTTGTCATTGGTCACTTGTAGCCATGGACCGCCTATTTCATCCTTGACGTCTACATGGTACGGTGATCGGTAGTTTGGGTTCGTTTACTAGGCTTGTCGATTATGTATTGGCAGTAGGAGGTGGTGATGGGAATTGCTGTGGAGGCTGGCAAATTGGCAACTTTAGATTAATTCACTGATCTCCATCGAAAGATTGGTTTTGCATGCCTTCGGGTGGAGATTGACTCGTTGGTACCAAGGAAACCAGGGGTCTCAATCTGGGTCCATAAAGGCTTATTTTGGCAACCTTTTGTGTATGAAAACCTCTCCATTGTCTGTAATTAACGCGTGGTCGGGTCACATCGACGAGTGCCAGAGTCCATTGGAGACGGTTTGCGGGGGGTGGCAGTTGCAGTTGGAGGATGTTCTTGTCTCTCCCATGGTGGTTGAAGGCAAGGATAGGGGGAGAGGTGTTGGCCTCCGTTGGCTAATCGTGCCTTGATCCTTGGGTGGCAATGTCTAGAATCCGACAGCCCCATCCTTTTAGGGTTCCGGCCAAGGGAAGGATCGATTCTGAGTCCAACCTGGATTCCTTCAGCCTGAGCTTTTTCCTATCTCATCCTAGCTCGCCACATTGGCAAGAGAGCTCGCCCGACTCGTCATCGGACTCCGACAGGTGGTAGAAGTCGACCAAAGTCGCACGCTGGCGCTCCTCGGAGAAGGAAAAAAGACTCAAAGGTGGATTGAGTCAAAATGGTCGCATCCGGGTCCGAGTTCAGGGCTCTTTTTGAGCTGGGCTTGGGTCATGAAATGGAGGTGGGCCGGGAGGAGAGCTTGAGCCCATCGGAGCTTTACATGTCCAACATTGATGGGCTTTCGCTGAAGAGGATTAGAAGCCTAGCCCGATCAGTCAATCGCTTGTTGCCAATCAGGCCCCAACCCGTGCCTCGGGCATGGAGTCGGTTGGGCCGGCTGAGGCGGGCCTGAGTGCTGGATTGAAAGTTGTGAGAACCAAGGCTCGAGCTCAATGGTGATCGATGTTCCGATGCTTTTGTCGGAGGAGAAATCCTCCCATCGGTCGGGGGAAACATCAGACCTCAACCCTTTTTTGACTCTACCATTGGGAGCTTGTCATCAACTGTGGGAATCAACGAGGTAGCCCCTCTTATCGGCTTTGGATGGGATAGCCATCAATGGATGGCCAATGGGTGGATCTGGTGACCCCGATCGAGGGAGGAGCTCCAACGGCTGATGACATCATGCGTCGTTGCTAATTCCTCTTTGATGAGCATTAGGAAACTTGCCTTAGATGGAAAGGAGGGCAATGGGGTCTCATGAGGAAGAAGCCCGTATGGGTCATGGGGAAGTTGTGAGCTGGTCAAAAAGGCCCTACATGGGGATCAATTGAAGTTGGGAGAAGACATGGAGGAGAATGTGATAGATTATGGGTCCTCGGTGGAATGCAAACAGGATTTGCCCACTTCCACCAGTGATTGATGAAGTTGCTCTTCTGGAATGTTTGAGGGGGGCGCGGGCAAGTTGTCATTCCACTCGACGTTTTGGAGGGTTATGCAACAACATAATTTGGATGTTTGTGTTCTTTTGGAGACTAGAGACTCTGGGTCGAGGCTGGCTCGCATCGGGCATCGATTTTCGGTGAGCCTTGGTTTTTATGCAGTGGAGTTCCAGGGCTTATTAGGGGGTATCATTGTGGTTTGAAAAGTTGGGATGGCATTGGTGGATGTCTTCCATCATAGTACTCAGCAAGTTGCAATTGTCATTATTAAAATGAATGATTTTGTTTGGTGTTTGTTTGGTGTGTATGTAAGTATCGATTATAGAGAGAGACAGGTCCTATGGTAGGAGATATCCAATTTGATTGAGCAGGGAATTCCTTCTGTCGTAGCAAATGATTTCAACTGCATCGATGGCCCTCACAAAAAAAGATGGGGTCCACCTTCTGTTCATGATATTGAGTTTGGTGAATTTAAGGAATTCCTTCACTCCAATGGCCTGATTCTTCTCGATTTTGTTGGTCTGTGGTTCACCTGATGCAATAATTGCCAAGGGGGTGCCTGGGTGTCAGAGACGATTGATAGGGTGTTAGCAATGGCCAGTTGTGTTCAGCTGCATCTAGGCCATCTTGCTTAAGATTTGCTGAGGATTGTCTTCTATCATTATTTGATCTTAGCAACCAATGACCCCTCTCTTAGTATAGTCCTTTTTCATTTGAGAAGTTTTGGTTATTTTATTCTCGATCTTGGGTCATCATGAGGGAGGTGTGGAGACTGTCGGTCTAGGATGATGCTAGGTATCGGGTGGCACGTAGATTGGGGTTGACAAGGAGGCATTTGTGCTAGTGGAACAAGTTTGAGGTTGATGATATCTTCAAGAGGCTTGAGGTTGGTGATATCTTCAAGAGGCTTGAGGTAGTTGAGGCAGCCATCCCTGAGCTTTAGGATTGTGAGGATCGAAAGGGTGGCCTTATGGAGGATGGCCTGGTTGACCTATGAGGCAAGCCATTCGAGCATCACTCACTTCTGAGGTAGTAGGAAACTTTGTGGAGATAGAAGCCTAGGGTCTAGTGGATCAGGAAGGGAGGTTGGAACATGAAAATTTTTTCACAAAATCACCATCATCCGTAGGCACAAGAATCAGAATAGGCTGATCAGGGACATCGATGGTCAGCGGTTGATAGCTGTGGAGAAAATTGGGCAGGTCATTTGTTTCTTTAGATCATAATGGATGATGCCTCTAGGTGGGGTTGAGACTCTTGTTCCCCTCCATTGAAGGATGGTCAGGGAGTAGGAAAATAGAGATCTCATGGTAGTGAGTGGTTTGGTCGATCGCGAAGGATAAAGCTTTAGGATTAGATGGCTTCTCCCTTGTTCTTCAGGCATTATCGACAGATTATCTATCTTGAGATTATGGTTGTGATATAGTTTTTTGCCATTAGTTAGATGCCTGAAGTCTGGAAGTAGACCTTTATCACTCTCCTTCCGAAGTGGCGGAATGCCTTGGAGTTGGGGCACTTTAGATCAATCAGTTTGTGCACGACTATATACAAAATGTGTGCAAAGATGATGGTGTATAGGATGAAGTCTATTTTCCCATGGTTGATTTGTCTTGAGTAGGAGGCTTTCATTGGTAGATGAAGCATCTCCGACAACATCTCGTTCAAGAGTTCATGCATTATGTTTGTCGTGCCTGTTCTCATGGAAGTCTGATGGTGGTCCAGCATGATATAGAGCGGGCCTACAATTAGATGAGCTGACACTTCCTCAAGGAGGTCTTGACGGACTTTGGCTTCCACCCTTGATCGGCTGGATCATGGCTTGCATCCAAAGCCCTTTTTTTGCCATCCTGATTAATGGGACACCATCGGATTTCTTCTATTCCGCTGTTGGCTTGGGGCAAGGTTGTCATGTCTCTTTATCTTTTCATTATTTGCACTGATGCCCTTTTGCGAGCTCTTCGTGTGGCATTCGAGGGGTTGGTACTCGATCCATACATGCCAGCTTCTGAGATCCAATTGACCAGGGGTGTGCAAATGGTTCGGTTAACCAAAAATTGAACCAAACCGTTAATTATTTTGGTGTTTGATTTTTTTTTTTTTGAAAATTTTGGTTTTGGTTTCAAATCGAATCGAAATTTTTTAATTGGTTCGATCTTTGGTATTTAATTTGATAATTTTGGTTAATCGAAAATTGAAATTATCTGATTTTTTTTATTTAATATTTATGTTTGAGTTAAATATTATTTGAACCAGATGGTCTAGTTAGATCGTGTCAAATCTCACGGTAGATAGCACGCTATGTTACCCCTTGTATTTGACCAATTCCCTATTGCACGCCATCCACCGTGCATGTGCTCTGTGAGAGGAGGTTTCTGTTTTGAGTCTAGAGTAGTTCATTTTCAAATGTTATTATTTTTGAGAACATATTTGTATAGATTGTGTTTTTTTTTTCTTTATTTCTTTGAGGCTTTGTTTAGGTGAGTCAGATTGATGTTATTTTTTTGGATGATATTTAGGTTTAGGAGAACGTGAGACAATCTCAAAGTGATTTTTTTTTAAAAAAAAAGACTATCTTTCATTATTTATTTAGTCTAATTTTGAATCAGACTCATTTATCATGTCCTTTCTAAATCATGGTCCACCTAGACTAGGCACAAGTGAAATTCTATAGCCCAAATAATGAAACTATTAAAGAATTAAATAAGTCTAAATCAAAACCAAAAGCCCAATATAAAGAAGCCCAAAACTGAATTACTGAACTGAACCAAAATTATTTCAGTTTGGTTTGTTTGGTTTTAAGCTATTTCAGCTCGGTTTTTGGTTCTACAAAATGTAAGTTCGGTAGTTCGGTTTTTCAAAACTTTGGATCGGTTTAAACCGAATGCACACCCCTACAATTGATCTCGCATTTACTCTTTGTAGATGATTGTTTGTTGGTGTGCTGGATATCAATTCGCAACATCATCGGCTTAAGGAGGATTATGGAGTACTGTAGTGCCTCGGGTTAGAAGGTGAACCTCCTCAAGTCTATAGTATATTTCAATTTGAGGATGCCCAGCCAGTTGCAGCATATGATCAAGGATAGTCTTGGCATTGTGGAGCACAGTGGGCCCTTGCAGTACCTTGGTGTCCCCATCTTTGGTTGTAGGTTGAGGAGGCTAAGTGTGCAGTCGTGGAGTAGGCGATTCACGAGCAACCTCAGTTCTGGCAGGCTAGAGCTTTCTTTATGATGGATAGAGTTACTTTGATGAGGTCAATTCTTAGTTCTATGCTAGTTTATCTTCTTTCGAACTCGATCCTGCCCAAGACCTTGGTTTTGAAGTTGGAGAAGCACTTTCGGCGCTTACTGTGGAGCTCACATCTGGAAGGTCAGGGCGTGCATTTATTGGCCTGGGATGTGATTTGCTAGTTGTTGGGAGATGGTGGCTTGAATATTCATTTCTTAGTGATGAGATTGGAGGTCTTGATCGCTCGGCATATGGCCAGGATAGTGCTCGAGTCGGAGAGTGGAGTTCAATGATGAGGGTCAGGTATGGTCTTTGGCTTATGGACGAGAGGATTCGAGCCGGTCAGAGCAGCTCTTTTCTCTGGAGGGAGATTTGTTTGCGAGCCCTTGATGTGATTGAATAGACGAGATGGCTAATGGGGGATGGTAGGTCAGTGGACCTTTTGTGGGACCTATTGGTGGCCGACCTATCATTGAGCTATTGGTTGACTTTTCTCTGCCTCGAGGTTGCTACATCCTTTTGAGTGTTCGTGATTTGCTTTAGCCTGACGGCATCGAGTGAAATCAGGAGGCACTCACTCATGTCTTTGGTGAGCAGATAGGAGAGCGAATGCGATTCATTGCAATTCCCACTCACGTATGCTTAGATGTTAAAGTCTGGGATCCTCTTGCATCCTGACAGCGATGATGGCTGATCCATGCCACCTATTTTTGCAAGAGCCCACTAGGTATTTGGACATTGGCTGGAGCTAGAGGTAGGAGTGCATTCGAGGGTGTCTTTTTCTATGGAAGGTGGCTTGGGGTTGGCTTCCGATCAGAGCTATCTTGAGGGATAGACTGCGATTTTGAGGATGAGACAGTGGAGCATGTCCTCTTTCAGTGTTCAGTGGGCCGACAGGTGTGTGGTACATCACGGGCAAGCACTACCAGTTTGTTCATGTCGAGGCTCTGAACTAGGCTTTTTTGGAGTTCCTCTGGCAGAGCGTTGGAGTGAGGCAATTAGAGCGACTACTATCCATGTTGCCTATATTGCTTATTACATTTGACTGACGAGGAACGAAGTGGTCTTCGAGTCCAGATGGTGGCCGACGAGACTTTGGAGCATGCCCTCATATCGGCTATGGAGTTGACTGAAGTGATCTTGAGGTCTCTAGAGATCTGAGACTCCCATCCTGCTTTTGTAGCGGTCTGATGGATTTTCATCTCCTGAGAGTACCTATCTCTGGTATATCTCCAGGTCAACTCTAATGGTAGTGTCAGAGACAGGCGGGATGGTGCTGGTTTTGTAATCAGGGGGTCATGCTTGAACCTTGTTGCGGTTGGAGGGAGCAGATTCGATGAGCCTACCATTCTCAAGACAGAGCTTCGTACTACGTGGGCTGAGATCGCTTATGCTTGTTGGACCTTGCACGCTGACCATCTTATTATTTGAGGGATAGGGATGTCAATGGACAGGATAGGGTACAAGTTTTGCTAAATCTATACTCTACCCACCCCCTACGCACCATCTGACCCTATCCACCATGGTAGGTAGAGATTTTAAATCTTTACCTTACCCATGCGGGTGGTGGGTAGTACTCTCCTCTATCCACAATCCACCAAAGCAAATGCACAATGCAAACACCACCAATCAAATCTGTTTCAAATTTATCAAGTTTCATACCTATTTTAAATCAAACAAGTTCTAAAACCTGTTTCAACCATCAATCTGTACAATACAAACAGATACATACTACAGCAAAAAAAGCCCAAGACCCTAACAAATTTGATATATGTACGTAGGTATATTTGTAAATATGCTATTATGGAGGGGGATATTTTAATAAATACATATACGTAACGGGTCAGATAGGATAGGGTTAGGGGTAAATCCACAACTTGATCCTATCCATTGTGGGTTTTCAAAATCAAGACCCCAACTCAACTCATGGTGGGTTTTTCCACAAAAAAAAAAAAAAAAAAGGCTCTACCGGATGGGTAGGGGCAGGTGCCCATTGACATCCCTATTAAGGGAGATTGCTATTGTAGTAATCTAACTCCAGAATTGCATGCATGGAGCCATCTCCCATCCTCTCCTATAGGACATTGCGATCTAGCTGTTGGGCTGCATCAACCTTGCCATTCATCATATTTTTTGTTTGGGGGGGGGGGTATACGACAACTGATTGGGTGACCGTTTATGTTGTTGAGCATACAGAGGATGTTCTTTTTGGACTTGTGTGGAGTTGGCCCCTCGGTCTTTCAGGGTTGTTTTATTTTCTGACTCTTCTGGATATATTTATGTAAGATTTGCATGAATGCTTTGTTTTAGCCGCCGCCCCCCCCCCCCGCCCCCCCCAAAAAAAAAAAAAAAAAGCTTAGTGTGTGTTTTGGAGGAATTAGGTTTTTTGCCAGTTTATGAATTTCTATATTGTTTTTTCCATAGTGTATATACCCATTATTTCTTGCACATATTAAAAATTCAAGAACACTTTTTTTGTTGCATATCATTCAAGTGGGTTTTGCCTCTTCTTTCAGCTGCAAGAAAATGTTAATTACATCTTGATGGCTTTGTTCTGGAGGCATATATGAAATTTCAGAAACAGGGAGTTATCATTATCTTGAGTTATTTTTTTTTATTAGCTCTTGGGTCCCCTACTCCTGTACATATATTAGATGAGGGCAATTTTTTTGTCATATCCATATCAGGTGATGGTACTTTTACTTTTATGTCTTATGTTTTATTTGGTCCAGGTACACAATGCTAGTCTGTTGAGATATTTGGCTAGCTATTTTTTGTTTTATAAACTATGCCAACAATATCAGAGTTTTTTATTCAAATTAACTGTACTGTTTTATATCAGTTTGTTTTAGTTTGCTCCAACTTTGCAAGATTATAATGTAGTTTATTTTAGTTTTCATGGTTGCTGAGATGCATGGACTGCAGTATGTAATAGAATTTGGTATCTGCTTTACCATCTTCTCATGTTTTCCTACTTTTGCTGATTCATTTGTTTTATGAATGCCTACAGCAACCATGGGTAAGGAGAAGGTCCATATCAACATTGTCGTCATTGGTCATGTTGACTCTGGCAAGTCGACCACCACCGGGCATCTCATTTACAAGCTTGGTGGAATTGATAAGCGTGTGATTGAGAGATTTGAAAAGGAGGCTGCGGAGATGAACAAGAGGTCTTTCAAGTATGCATGGGTTTTGGACAAGCTGAAGGCTGAGCGTGAGCGTGGTATCACCATTGATATTGCTCTGTGGAAGTTTGAGACCACCAAGTACTACTGCACAGTCATTGATGCACCTGGTCATCGTGACTTCATTAAGAACATGATCACAGGAACCTCCCAGGCTGACTGTGCTGTCCTTATTATTGACTCCACTACTGGTGGTTTTGAGGCTGGTATATCTAAGGATGGGCAGACCCGTGAGCATGCTTTGCTTGCCTTTACCCTTGGTGTGAAGCAGATGATTTGCTGTTGCAACAAGGTAAGAAGTCTGAAACCAACTTGTTGTTCCTTCTCCCATATGCTTTTTGAAAGCAGTAGTTATCCTTGATCTTATCGTGAATGCTCTTTGCTGCTCTCTCTCTCTCTCTCTCTCTCTCTGTGTGTGTGTGGTTTTATGATGTTTAGTTCAATTTTTCATTTTTCAGAATTTTTTGGGTATGCTAATGTTGACTGATCATAATTTTGGTTTGTTTGGCTCGATGGTTTACAGCTTAGATATATTATTTTCTGGTTTCAACCTCTCATTACATCTTTCCTCACAAATTATTTCCCTTTTTTCTCACCAAAGTCCAATTATCTGATTTTGTCGTTGGTCTGAATTTGCTTTCAAACAGCACATTTTCTGCTACCTTGTAGCCATCCTTTCTATCCCTGCATATGCATGTGTATAGATGCTTATCCAAATTCCAAATTGGCTTCCAGTGTCCCTTTCTGGAATGGTTGTCCTTAAAAGTGTTTCAAATATCTCTGCCTACATTATGACCCATAGATAGTTGAGAGTCATTCTGAAACTGCTCTAATATGTTTCTTTTTTTGAAAAAAAAAATTATCTTGGTGTTGTTGGAATTTTGGTAGATGGATGCAACTACACCAAAGTACTCCAAGGCAAGGTATGATGAAATTGTTAAAGAAGTGTCCTCCTACCTGAAGAAGGTAGGTTACAATCCTGAGAAGATTCCTTTTGTTCCCATCTCCGGTTTTGAAGGTGACAACATGATCGAGAGGTCCACAAACTTAGATTGGTACAAGGGCCCAACACTTCTTGAGGCTCTTGACATGATCCAGGAGCCCAAGAGGCCCTCCGATAAGCCCCTTCGCCTCCCACTTCAGGATGTCTACAAGATTGGTGGCATTGGTACTGTCCCCGTTGGACGTGTTGAGACTGGTATCCTCAAGCCTGGTATGGTTGTCACCTTTGGGCCAAGTGGACTGACTACTGAAGTTAAATCTGTTGAGATGCACCATGAAGCCTTGCAAGAGGCTCTCCCTGGTGACAATGTAGGATTTAACGTTAAGAATGTTGCTGTCAAAGATCTCAAGCGTGGTTTTGTTGCCTCCAACTCAAAGGATGATCCTGCAAAGGAGGCTGCCAGCTTCACTTCTCAGGTCATCATCATGAATCACCCGGGTCAGATTGGTAATGGTTATGCCCCTGTGCTTGATTGCCACACCTCTCACATTGCTGTCAAATTCGCTGAGATCCTCACCAAGATTGACAGGCGATCTGGCAAGGAGCTTGAGAAGGAGCCTAAGTTCCTTAAGAATGGTGATGCTGGATTTGTGAAGATGATTCCCACCAAGCCTATGGTGGTTGAGACTTTCTCTCAGTATCCTCCTCTTGGTCGTTTTGCTGTCAGAGACATGAGACAGACGGTGGCTGTGGGAGTCATCAAGAGTGTTGAGAAGAAGGACCCTAGTGGTGCCAAGGTCACCAAGTCTGCTGCAAAGAAGAAGTAAAGCTCGAGGCCATAAGGTATGAGCTACAACAGCCATAATGGAGCTCATCTTTCAAGTCATGTGATGGTTTATCTTTCAAGTCATGTGATGGTGGTGTTGACCTGTGGTTAGGAATTAGGTTTTTGTATCAGTGTTCTTTTTTGTTTTTTCAGGTTTGATACAGCATAATATGGTGGAAATTTTGATTCCAATTTATGATTTTTGGGATTTTAACTATGTCATTTGCCGATATGTACCATGCATATTTGGTTTTATTGGAGACTTTAAACTGTTTGGAAGAAATTTACATTCTGTCTGGCTGCATATTTATACTTCCAGGTAGGTCGCTGCTGTCCGGTTTGTCCAATTTTTTGCTGGTTATTTACTATAAAGTTGCGTCTATTGGATTTGGCTACTTTTCAGGTTTCAATATGCTTGTTGGTCGTATTTTTTGTTTCGTGCTCTGCTTTGTTTTAGATTTGGGTACATTTACAGCTGTTGGAATACCTCTGAATTTGTGTGGAGCAAACCGTCATGAAAAAAGATGCCATTCTTGAAGTAGATTGGCGTCACTCTTTTTTTGGATTTTCAAAGATTCGAGTGTTTATGCTCGTGGTTGTAAGCTGATAAATTGCTATCGGTACTTATGGAATCGTAAATGTGTTTTTGGCTTACAACATCTTCTATCATGCTAAGCATTTCCTAAGGAACTAAGCTGTTCTTGAATAGCTCAGGCTTGGCTTAGTTGAGCCCATTTGAATATACCCCTCGGGCTTAAGCCGCTCGATTCGGATTACAGATTATTTGATTGATTAGGTGCCCAAATCCTAAAGCCTGAGATATGTAGGGGTTTGTGAGGGGCGCAATCTCGGGCCATGCATCTGAGTGAGTCGGCAATCTGGGCGGATACATGAGGATTAAAAAAAAGAAAGAAAAAAAAAAAAGGTGATCTTCAGGTTCTTAGTTGGGCTGGCATTTTGTTTCTCCTTGTGACTGAGTGAGTGTATGTAGTCTATTTGTCCTCCCAATTCCCGATCAACAGCTATATAAAAAACTTTTAAAAGGTTTTGCTGTGTGCACCAATTTTGCAGCCGTTTCTTCAACAATTGCTGCAACCGCTCGCACAGTAGCAGGCATGTGGAAAGTAGGTTTTTTTTTTTTGTCTTTTTCTATTTTACACTCTTTGAAGTAGGAATCAAAAGACAACTTCAAGCATTGGCCTTTGATAACAAGAAAAGTACATAACAATGGTGTCAATTTACTTCGTGTCTTACTCATTTTTTTTTTTAAAAATAAATTTTTGATTTAAGTTTTGGGTACATGGTGATCGAAATAAGATGCGGTGGCGTCGATGACCATTGCAATTGTCACATAATAATGGATTCATCATTATTTTGATTCATCATTTTCTGCACATATTAGTTAAAAATCTAAATGTTCTCAATGTATTTCAAAATTTATATACCTGATTATATTATTTAGAATCTATTTTTTATAAATAAATATTATGAAAAAATAGATCAATTTTTTTATTAACTAATTTATTTATATTTTTATGATAAATAAATTATTTTTTATGAATAATATTTATTTAAAAAATAAAAAAATATTATTAAAATAATTAAATTATTTTTTTGTCAATCAATAAAATTTATAGATATTTAATTTTATAGATTCGTATGTAAATTTTTTATTCACAGAAGAACGTCCCCTTGAGCACGTCCTGTTCAAAAGTAAGGTGGGTCCAAATCCAACCCTCGTCGGCCCTTTCCTCATTGACAAAATATATAAAAGAAATCGGGACGGTCGCATGGAAACAGAATTACGGCTATCAGCGTGGGATAAAAGACTGATCTCAATTTCCAAATCATTTTCATGTTCGAGAGAATAGAAACAATTGCATAATGCTCCATCACTAACCGTAGAATCAACAACTACTCACCCGAAGAAAATTACAGAATCCCACAAAGGTGAACCCATCGAATCAGTCCAAATACCAGGCCTCCGAGAAGTCGGGAAAGGGTTCCGATCATGGTGGCGATGCCGCCTCAGCTGCCGCCGGCGCAGCCGACGATGTCGACGCTTCATCCACTGCCGACGGCAAACAGGTCCCATCCTTCCCGGCCCCTTCGTCTGCTGCACCTCCGCCGCGTGCTCTTGCTGCGGCGCCGATTGCGTCGTCGCTGCCGTCGTCCTCCGCATTCTGCTCCTGGCGGTGCTTCCTCCGGGGCGGCCCGCCTCCTGATCCGGAGAAGATCCAGGTGAGGTCGCAGATGCCGGCCTCGAAGAAGACGGTGATGGCGGCGGTTGCGAGGAAGATGAGGAGCCAGGGGAGCGAGGCGACGGCGGCGCCGGCGATGGCGAAGACTCTGGCCTCGGTGGCACTACTGGTGTCGGCGGTGGCGAGGCGGATGAGGAAGAGGCCGACTAGGGTGATCCAGGAGGAGTGGATCAGGACCTTCTTCGGGCGGAGGCAGGGGCTCGGCAGGCAAGAGCTTAAGCGGAATCTCGACCAGAGCCGTCGCTGGGGACGGTGGAGGGAGTGCGGCGGAGGGGCGGCTTCGTGCTCGTTTGCCGGCGTGGTCGGTGGCGGTTGTGGGGAAGCCATGGTGATGGGGTTGTGTCGAAGAATGATAGAGCGAGAGGAGCTGAGAGAGAAGAGGTGAGCGAGTAACGTGCGGGTAAGTTGACGGTTGTTGAGGTTTCAAAATCGGATCGGTGCGAATTGGGAGGGAAAAAGGGTTCATGAAACAATTAAAGAATTTATAACAGACTGGCCGCTTGTTTAAATTTTTTTTTAAGATAAAAAAATATATTTCTTTAACCAAAAAAGGAAAAAATATATTTCAAAAAACTTTCTATCCCCCTTTTTAGCTCACATGACCATCGGCAGATTGACCTGTTCTATTCTTTTTGAAGTTTTATTGAGCTCAAGCCAACTCATCCAGGTAGGTTACCAGGATGATCAATATTGGCTTAGGTTGAGGTAATAGGTTAGAGTTAGATTGTTGCATGACCTGAGCTTGTGCAATTGATTTGTTCTCTCTTTTTTTTTTTGTTATTGGATAAAAGTTAACTTGCCTACTTCATAGTCCAAGCTCATGATTTATATGCCCACTTAATCCTTTTTATTTTGCAAACATGGAGATCCCACATGCCTATGCCATGGTCTCCATGTCCTTTTTACTTACCAACCTACCACCATGCCTACTTCCTTGCATAGGTTGACCTTTTGTTATCAAACTAAATTAGCTCAGTGGCCAGACAAACCAAACTGATTAGTATGTTTATATGAAACATTTTTCCAAGCCCTTGGTGAGCAGATGTATATGACTTCTTGGAATAAAGGGCAAAGTCCATAAACCCTTGTCCAGGTTGGATATGGATCGGATCGAATCACAACTATGTCCATCCAAAATTGATCCATTAATATAAAAGGTTAGAATCTAGACTTGAACCTGATGATACAGGTACCAAGCATGAAAGGGAGTCCAAACTAGACCAGATCCAACTGATGGTGAACTGCAAAACTTTAGAAGCCATCTGACAACGGATAATTTATCTTCAAATAGCCTTTTTTATTTCCAGATTCACTAATTTAACAACAATAAGCCTCAGACTTAGCTTTTGATTTCTTTTCAGATTCTAAGGATTCTAATTGTCCTTGTCCCTTGTAGGAATCCTAGAGCCTATCAATATCTCCAATGTATCCACGTTTCCACAAGTTAATCAGAATATCCTTCCAAATTCTGCCTTTCTCATTTTCTTAATGGGGTGGATTTTATGCAAGCCTTGTAGATTCTAAGGACGAGGGTGAGGGTAGTTGGTGGATTCTTTGGTTGCAGGTGTACTTTGAGGCATCCATCGGTAGATTTTTTGGTGTGTGGAAGCCCTTTGATAGCAACAAGAAGAAGCTACTCAGTATTCTTCACTCCTAGATCTAGTTTCGTAGTCTTCTAGCTTTCAAATTAATTTCTTGATTTTTAACTTATACATTTGGACTATATCTTAATGAGCATATTTAATTTCCACTTGTAATCTTTCACTATTTCACTTTAAAACTAACGTTAAGCTTCCTTCCATACATCAACACGCTTTGGTACATAGCAGGTTCTTTCCCAGTGATTGTTGTGCTGACGTATTTTTTTTGGGACTATTTATTACTTATTTGATGTATGCTTGATTGAGTTTGAATTTAAGTTTTATCGGATAAAAATGGGCATTTTGTGTTTTTAAAAATTTGTTCTTCGAATTAGGATTGATCTCAAATTATTTTTCCAAAAGTTTAATTCGATCTCAAGTAGAATCGGATCTATTGTTTACTTTTTTTCTTGAGAAAGTTTATTTAGATCCCTTAATGATAAGGAAATTAATTAAGCTCATGCCTTGACCTGATGAAAAGTTGAAGAAGATAGAACTGGAGAATAGAAGATCCCTTAAACCCCAATTTATGTCCGTTTAGCAATTTGAGAACCGGGGGGAAGAAGACAGGTTTTGTCTTTGTCTTGGTGTCTGCAGAAAGCTAAGACACCCTCTGAAGTGATCAGGGGCATCCGTCAGAGCAGTTTCTCTCAGATTTCAAGGATGTGGTCCCCAAGCATCTACTAGATGGGCTCACATCCATAAGAGACATGCAGCACGCCATTTACCTACTAATGAGTTTTAAAAATTAAAGCAATGGATTAAATGATGGCTTAATATGAGCTTCATTTGAGAGAGCTTTAGCCCATGTGGAGTACCAGCCATATCCACTCCCAAGAAGGACCGATCTTAGAGGGTTTGCATTGACAATCATGCAACAAATAAAATACATGCCATCAATTTCTTGCTAATAATCAATTTATTGTTATTTTGCTCAAAAGCTAAGATTTAGCCTTCTTTGATGGCATGACTCTATCTTTTTGTTAAATTTGTCTCCCAATATGATCTGTATAACCTGTCTAAATAATTAGCCAAATTAGGTTATATAGCTATATTGCTTAAGCGGGTTTTAAACTGGTTAAATGAGTTTTAACGACTTAAAATTGGTCGGGTCATGATTCAATCCAGCTATTAAATGAATCAAAATGGGTTAACAGGAGCTGAATCTAACACATCTAACTCAACCTATTTATGACCCCTATTCATTTATTTATGTGAAATCAAAAACTACTTAAAGCACTGCATTATAACATTTTTCATGGAATAAAGGACCAAGTCCACAATCCCTTGTCAAGGCCGGCATGGATGTTGTCATACTATCATCCTTGTTTCATCATCGTCAATAAAGGAGTTGGCCCACGTAGAAATTGAAGGTAATGATGGTGACCCAAGTCAATTTGATTGTAGAGCACATCTATATTTTCCAGAAAATATCTTTGAAAACATTTTATATCCAATTTTTCAAGTTCATAAGGTGAAAGGAATAAATTAGATACATTGAATTTTCTTTTCCGATACTTGGTAGTGAGATTTTTTTTTTTTATTTTTTAATTGAGATAAAAGTTGGGATGAAAATTTTCTCTATTTAAAAATTTTCTATCTCTAATAAATAGTAATTTCAAGAAAGAAAGTTAGAAAGTTTAGTCGAGATAAAACTTACTAGATGAGGAAAAGTCTTTTTTTTTCCACCAACTTTGTCTTTAATTTTTATACAGCAGCCAATCAAAGGAAACTTCTTGATCTTTATCTTTTTGACTAGAGAAAGTTTATTATTCTCACTTTCTCGATCTTGATTCCGAAAGCAGAAAACATCCCTTGTAGATATATAATTTAGTTAAAATGAAAGTTATCCATCTAAACAAACAAAAATTTCTTCACTAACTTTTTTCTTGCTTGCTTTTAACAATTACCAATCAATCAAAAAAGTTTTAATTTTAATTCTGTTTTGCTTGAGAAAAAGATATTTTATATTTTTGGATGGCCAAACAAAGCATCAATTGCAGCAAAATTTCCAACTTTACGCTTCGCAGGGCTTAAAGGCTGCGATTCACAATGATGTCAGGGACCTTATGGAGACACAGTCAGAGGGCACTTTCTTTTGGCTTATTACTACTATTATTATTACTTTGGTGGGTTGATTTATCACCTTTAGAAAAGAATAAATAATAAAATTTCCCAATAAAAATGGAGAGAGAGGGTGTGGATGATAAATTCCATCTCAACGGTACAGAAAACAAGCAAATTGCCAACCAAGATCAAGCCAGCATGGTTTGTCTTATAACGAAGAGGAAAAGAAGGGTAGTGGAATAGAAAAGCTAGGGCCCCATTACAAATATATGAGAAAGGCAAGGGCTCATTGGAAAAATCACACTGCGTGTCGGATGGAACACGGAACACTCCCGAAACTTCTTAACCAAACGCGATCCCGAAGCGGACTCGTACGGGGCGGAATAAACCCGATTTGATATCCACGTATACGTCCGCATCATATCCTTAGTATCGCTTCGGTGATCGCGCACGCGTTGCCTGCGCCTTCGACGTGTGCGGCCCCAAAATCACACCCACACACAAAAAAAAAAAAAAAAAAAAAAAGAAGAAGAAGAAAAGAAAAGAAAAAAAAAAAAAGGGAAAAGGCCGGTGGAGCGAGAGAAAGATATATAGGTACGAAGAAAAGAAAAGCAAATGAGAGAAGGGGAAACACGGCACCGATGGGAAGAGCTCGGCGCTAAATGACCAGCGCCCAGTCGCAGCTCGCGCTTCTCTTCCCCCATTTTCTCTCTCTACCTTCTTGGATGCTCTCCGTAGGGTTATATCCACCGGCTCCCACCCTTCTCCAAGAACTAGCTATCCATTCTCTTCTTTTAGGGTTTCTTGGAGAGATTCTTTGCTGCGTCGTCTCGCCCTAGGCGGAGCCTCCCTTCTCAAATCTTTGCGCTCTCCGGTTTCGCGACAGACAGTTCGGCTGGATTCCAATTTTTCTTTCCGCCGTCCGTGATTGATCCATGTGGGAGCACATAGATTGAGACCGCACCGGAGAGGTGGACAATCTGCTATCTTTTCGGCTTGGTACGGCGCTGGCGTGCGTGATTAAGAGCGATGGACTTGGTGGCCAGTTGCAGGGTATTTGTTTTTCATCTTCATTATTCTTCTATCGCCGTTGTTTTTTTTTTTTTACAATGATTTCTTGTAATTTTAATGGTATGTTGGATTTTCTTTTTTAAAGTTTATTCAATTGTTTGGAACTGGATGGTTTAGTTTGGGATGGGTTGGGGTTTATCGATTCTCGGGTGCTTTTTAGGGTTTTGATTGGAAAATAACAAGAAAAGTGCGATTGAAATCAGATTGCCGTACCATGTTTTTTTTAAAAATATATAAATATGGGCGGAATTTACGTCAAAGGTTCTTTCGTAGCTATAATTTTTCAAGTTTGTGTAATGCAGGAGGTCCGAAGATTATAGTAGCTCTCCTTTGACATGCAGATGCTTGAATTATTGCGGTCCTTGTGTTACTTTCTTTACTTAAAGGCTTTCTAAGTGAGGGTTCTTTGTCTATCCATTAGCAAGTTCTAAGTGTATCCATTAGCAAGTTCTAAGTGTTTGATTGTAGGGAATGCTTGAAATTTGTCATATTAGGTGCATCCTCCTGGTGATTAGGTGAATTGGTGCATGAATGGATTCTTGGTTTTCTGACGAATTGTCCTTTTATTATATTAAGAAGTCGAATGCCCTTGTTTCCAAACGAGCTAGAAGTGGTTCAATGGATCCTGGTCCTTCACGTTCATGATCAAGTCACCATCTACGATTTTTTTGAACTAATTTATAATGTCACTTGGGCTATGCTGCTGGTTTGATGGTTGATTGCTAAACGTATCTACTTCTTTTGTTATTGTCCAATACTCATCGCAAAGTGAGTTGTGGATATATGTTTCTCTTCCTAGAACCAGTTGAACAAAGTCATTTGCAGCTGCATGATCTGGATTTCAAGTATAGATGTAAATAAAACAAAATTCTGGAACATATATTATGCATATCTAGTACACACAACGTGATGGACCCACATAATCGTCATGTTCAAGGAGTCAAAGTTACATGCAAGTATGAAAAATCTAAGCCTGCGAAATGGAAAATAGTATAGCGACTTTCTTCTTCTATTACATTTTCTCGCACATTTTTTTGATTTCTGAATTATGGTCATACTTCTTATAAGAAAGGTACCTTTGAATGCATATGAAATGAAGTAGCAGATATAACAAAGAAGAGCTAATTAGGTTGAAAGCGAGAACAGTCAACTAAGTTGAAATTCGATCTTTGGGCCTGAAATAGAATTTTTTAGCAAAGGAGATACATAGAGTCAACTTCAATATTTGTGACATGGTTCTATGGTTTTGTTTATAGTTACAAAAGCAAATTGTGATAAATCACAGAAACTTGACAATGTAGTCAGGATTTAGACAAGACATGCAATGTTTTGCTTGGCTCTCCCGGAGTCAAACTTCGCAGTGATCAAGTGACTGTTAAAGAGACAACTGCAATATGCTACACAATTGAATCCAGCAAGTCACATATTGAACCTTGCCTTGCATGAAGCCAGTTGGTTATTCCTACCTTGTAAATGGAATGGTGGCTTAAAATTTGATTATGTCTGGCTAGTTGAAGTTTCTCAAAATTGTCAATGAGCTGCTAATTTCTTTAAGTCTGGCGAGATTAATATAAAATAAACTTCTTCTTTATTTGATCTGCTTATGCTTGTGCTTCATGTGGTTTGACATCATTTGATAAAGCAGAATCTTCAGTAAACAATGTTTCGTTTTTCCTGTTAAATTCAAAACTGCTTGCTTTTATTTCAGGATAAATTGGCATACTTCAGGATAAAAGAGCTTAAAGATGTCCTGACTCAACTTGGTCTGGCAAAACAAGGGAAGAAGCAGGTTAGCTGGGAAAATATCGATAAATTGATTTGCTATATATGTCAGTTCTTTGATCTGCATGTCAATGTACTTTTTTGTTACTCTTGTGCTATACAGTGTGTACTTGCAACAATTTAAATGGCTTGTCAGGATTTTGCAGCTGTGAATTCTGGCTTAATTGTACCTAGGATTATAGCTTGTACACAACGAACGACACTCTGGAATAAAAATTACATTTGGTCGTCAGATTGCAGAAATATTGTTAAATAGTTGTCTATTTCAAGGCTATATTTTTCTCTTAGTATTACTAGCAGTAGCTGTGCTTTAAAAGGCGCCGCAGTATGTGGTTGCAAAGGGGCCACATAGTGCATATGTTGTATATGGGCGGCATAGGTTGATACATATAATACCATTTTCTAACTCTTTAGAAGTCAATGTGATACATTAAATACAATAACAACAATGGTATTGGTGGTAATACTTTTTTGGATGGATGGAAACAATTTTAATATCAATAACAACTAATAGTTGGTAAGTACTTGGTACCTACATGTTATAACAATAGTTATAGCATCATCAACATTTTAGCATCATTAGAACTCTGTATCAAGCCTACCTAGAACCTTCATCAAACACAACCATCGCATAGACCCACATAAGAGTGGGGCGGATATGTGGCTTCAGAATGCTAAACAGGCTAGCATATGCAGCTTCACAATGCTAAGCAGGTCTCACATGCCTCCACAATTCTAAGTGGTTTGCTTGTTTGGTCTATGTGCGATATCACCATGTATAATAACCACATATAGGCAGTGCAATGCAGTCAATGGACCACATCTGCATATGTGGGCACATGCACAGATTTTATCACTGAGAAATAGTACCTGAGAGAAAGGATTGTCTAATAAAGGTGGTGGAAGGCTGTTGAGTTGAAAACAAGAATGAAACATGGAATCTAAAGAAAATGGCATAGATAAATAAGGCTCTGTTTGTTTGCTGAGAGAGCAAAAGAAAAGAATGCTAAAACAACAGTAAAGAACCCCCCCACCCCAAAAAAAAAAGATAGATTTTTTTTGTTGAGTTAAAAAATTGTTAGGAAAGCGGTGAGAATATGATTGAGTTGTTTTTGTTCACTTCTATATTATTATTTCTGAAAATCACTAGTTTACACAATTAGAGAGGAAAAGTTTAATGCTTTGCAGGCAAAATATTTATCTCTTATTTGCTCCTTATTTGCCTCTCCAAGTATTTGTTTTCATTGCCAGTCATTTGACAAGAAGAATCTCCTGACTTAGCTATTTAGCAATCAATGAGAGACTAATAGTGGAATCACCTACAAAAATAAAGAATTGACCAACAGATAAATTAGGTCTAACTTTGACATTTCATGACGATTAGAAATGGGCTTATAAACCATTTAAAGCCAATCTGCTCTGTTCATTGATCTCCCTCTTAGGTTCGTTGTGAATCTCCCACTAGATTGTCTCCTACAATATGTTCTGCAATCATGCAGATATCATGTAGCTATTCTTCCACTTTCTTATAAGCTTAATTTTTATAACATACTAAGTATTACATATAAATAATTTCTTGCCTGTAATTCATTTACCAGAAAGTTTTCAGCAGATGTTTAGAAATAGTTGTTTTTTTCCCTTATTTACCCTTGCAAATATGGCTTATTCATTTTTACCATTCAAACCTCACTTTTTGTATATACCCCTCAAACCTTCCTGTTTTTGCAAGAATATCCTCTTCGTTCGATTTTTGACTAATGGTGTTAATACATGACTGTATTAAGTATAAAATGACTTTATTGTATTAATACTCATAAAAAAATTATGCAAAAATATGGCTTTCTCTGTTATAAATTAAGATATTAATTTTTTTTAGGATACTAATGCAAAAGGGAGATAATGTCTTTTATACTTAAAATGGTTATTTTTAAACATCATTAATCAAAAATCTAATGAAAGGAGTATAATTGCAAAGGAGGATGATTTGAGGCATATGGATGCAAGTATAATTTTTGGAGGGTCAATATGTAATAAACCATATTTACAGGGGTATACATTTAAAGAGCTCTTAAAAGTATGACATTTTGCATGTTGTTTTTTAGCTTGATGAAATGTTAGTGGCGCTTTTTAGTAATTCACTTGGATATGTCAAATTTTCATATGTATGTGGCTTGAGCACCTAAGTAACGTGGCCTCTTGTTTTAAGAACATTTTGACCCCTATAGATGTATGCTGTTCATACTTTTTTGCCCTTTGATGTGCTTTTCCTATTTATTGTGCAGGAACTTGCGGACAGGATTTTAGCATTACTTTCAGATGAACCAGGTATATGTTTGTACAATAAATTGGACGAACATACTAGTATTTTTTTTTCCATAATTTTTTTAACTCTGTTTGTGTTATGTCAATTCACGTGAATCGAAATGATGCTGGAGACATGAAGAATGCTCTTTTTGGTGCTAAGTGTTCACTTCTCTTTTGCATGCTTGAGTCTAAGTGATTTAACCATATGTGGAAGCTTGAAATTGATTGCTTCTTATCATCTAGGGAAATCTGAGTTTCTATTATTATCTATCTGCTCTGGAGTTTAGGTCCATTGTTTAAGGATGACTTTGCAGTTCCGTATTTGTATTTGCATGTACAAGTTTTGATAGTCAAACCCTTTATTCAGGTGCTATTTTAGATTTGGCAGTGGATTATTTTTGTTTAGCATTCTTGCTCTTCTCATTCAAATTCTTGTATTAATCAATCATTTCCTGTTAATTTTTGTCTCACTTATTATGTACGTCTATATTTTTACTGCCTTTTTTGGTTATATCGGTTCCTTCTAGCTTTTCTATAACAATATATTGTAGTAGTTTGATCATAATTTTGTTATGCATTTCTTCTACTCTGGTGCCTAAACTCTATTTAGTGGAAGCCCTTGAAAACAAGGTCCATGGAAATGGTATGAGGCTCGTACCGGCCAACGATTGGTTCAGCTTGGTCCCGGTTTGGTATGGTACAGGTCTGTATCATACTGTTCCGGGGCATACCAAAGCAGGCAGAGGGAGGATGAGGAGAGAGGGAGAGAAAGGGCGGGAGTGAGAACAAGGGGCTATGGAGGTTGGAGCCTTGGGGGGGAGCTTTGGGAGCTCTGGAGTCGGTGACATGGACCAAGGGAGAGATGAGGGAGAGAGAGGGAGAGGAGGGAAACAGAGGGAGGAAGTTGGGCTGTTGTGCAGAAGCTTTGAGAGCTCTAGACCTAGCGATGGGCTGGGGTAGAGAGAGGGGAGAGAGGGGGGTGGGACTCACCTAGAATGCTTTAGGGATTAGGGCTTCAGGGATGAAGGGCTTTGAAACTGAGTGATTGATCGAAGGCTGAAAAAACTTAGATATTATATACTGAACTAACCAGCTGAACCGTGTTGGTAACTGACTAGTCTGTTTCGTATGCCCCGAACCGGCTGGTTTGACATGGTTTGGCTAACCTTGCTTGGAAGTGCTTCACATGATGGAGCATCAAACAATAACACTGCAAAATTAAGATCTATACAATGATTTGTGATTATTCACATGTATTACTTAGTTCTATTGAAACATGTGCATGTGTATGATTTGCATACATGTTTAGAGGCATGTATGTTCTTACAGGTATCTAGTGTCATGCATGTGTAGATATATGTATAATTGCATATGTCTTTGTACATGCAGTTTCTAGGTTGTAAGAACAAAGTGTAGAAGCTTCTTTTCAATTATGCAGTACAGTTGGCATATCTTCATAATATCTATGTTCGCTACATGTTCAGGGGCCTTTCTATGCCTTATTATCAAGTTTCTGGAGCCCCTTTTCCTCAGATCACATCCTCATTATATGTATTCTCTTTTATAGTTTCAAAGTCACATGGTTGGGCAACGAAGATTTCTGTTGGAAAAGAACAAGTTGCAAAAATTATTGATGACACTTACAGGTGGCTCTCACATCCATTTCCAATTTTGAATATATTTTGTTAGTTATGACAACGTTGATTCTCCATTTCATTAGAAAACCTTTGTCAAGTGCTTAGTTTGTTTGTTTTCATCTTCTCGCAGAAAAATGCGTGCTCCTGGGGCTGCTGATTTAGCACCGAGAAACCAGAGTGGCTCAGCAAATAATGTGAAACCTAAGAAGGAAGTAAATGATTATTCCAAGTTGGAGATGAAGGTTCATTGCCCTTGTGGTAGCTCCTTGTTCATGGAGTCAATGATTAAGGTAAGGTGCCCATTTTTACTTTTCAATGGTTTCATCGAAGGGTTAAGCATCATTGTATCTGTTAGTTAGTTGGCTATCTGGAGCATGACCATGAAAACTGTTTCTGTACAATAATTTTCTTTGCTTTTGTCTATGTTAACTTGCATTTGGATATGATAATTTTGATTGTTCAGCCATAAGTTGGATGATCAGCATTTATGACTTGGCATCAATTTGGTAGATTGGAGGAAGTCACAATAGCTGTCACAAATTCAAATGCATCAGTGAATATTTCCCCAGGTAAAGACAAAAGGTCTATCAAGGCAAATCAATGTTTCTAGATTGGATGGAGATGAAGGATCTTTTTAATGGAAGTTCTTCTTGTGGATTACTGGCTGGGTTTGTTTGTCAAATCCGACTTATACTGATAGGATTTGGAATATGGGTGATCTTTATAGAACAAGTGTTATGAGTTATAAGACGTGTGGGCATGAATCATGTGGGCAGGATTATGTGGTACTGTTAATGGTCTAGGTGTAAATGTTATTATTACTTGTTTAGCACTAAGGGGTTTTTGATTCTCAACCTGTATTCCGGGGATAATGAACTGGCCAGTTGGGGAGCCAAGAAAACAGTTGGAAGAGAAGATAGGTCTCAAGATTGTCTGAGTATTGATGTAGGGGAGGCAACGTATTTACCCAGCACCAAGTTTGTATGCCAGGCACATTTTGCAGTATTGCGAGATATGGAACCTTGCCAATTCATTATCAAAAAATACATGAAAAAAAACCTATTACTTTCTTCCGTAAAGACCATTTTAGATAGGTCCGTACTAGATACTTAATTTTGCATGATGTGCACCATCCACAATGAATTTTACAAGATATTACATCAAAATCACATTATTAACTTGTCTTTTCTTTGACATGCATTACTTAGAGGTTGGGTTTGATAAACATCAGTTCTCTCTGTATCTGTCGATACATATGGCTTGTATCATAAGGCATTGGTCATTATGGTATGCTAACCAGTGCCGCTGTTGATACATATTTAATACAGAGCCTATGAAGACATGCACATCCAATTCATGCTGGTGAGGCCATGACATGGTACTAATTGTAAGACACTATATGACATATATCAGAAGTTCTGCACATCTCCAACTGTAGTCCTATATGTAAACAGGTAGATCCGGTGGGGGAAGGGATGAAAGATCAAGAAGACACTCAGGAATGAAGCTGAAGTAATTCGCATGTTGCTGAAGCAGGTGTTATATGTTTAGTGCATTTATCTTCAGCAATAAATTGAGAGTGAGGATTGCAAGCAGAAGATATTTTTATGTGCCATTCTACTTGGTTATGCAATGCAAATGACTTTTGCTCTTTAGACATTGCCTTATTGCCATTTGGAGTTGAAGTGGGACAAGGCTACTCTAACCATGTCTAGATTCCTCAAAAGTTTACTTTTCTTAAGCCTACTTGTAGACCTGCTGGGCGCAGACTTGTTGCTAAACCTGAACCATTGCTTCTTTAGGTTGGATTTGGATCACCAGGGCTTGTGCTAACTTGAATAATACATATCTTGTTACAACATATATGAGCTCAACAAATCTTGATCGGTTTTTACCCAGCCTAACTGAGATTTTTTTTCCTCTATGACAATTTATTTGGGTGAAGGATTTTAGAGTACTGGCACATACTGGTCCCTATCGGCCATATCATACTAACAATATACTGGTACCAAACTGCCCCTTGATAATGTTCTGTGTTGACACATTGTACAATGGTTCTTTGGTATGCTGGCACTGAGGCAAATTGCATGTTGGTATGGTGTGACACTGTACTAGTTCACACTGTGCTGGTAATGTACTGCTAGAATCACTGGTACCTGTACTTAGTACTTGATTTAGATTGTATTAAGTAAAATATACGCAACAGTCACCTTAAACCATCATCTTCCTTGAAGATCGAAGAACCGTAAATTTAGGACTGTATCATTGGGTCACTTTTATTTGGTTGCCCGTGTGACATTCACCTTACCTTAAAAAAATATACAATGAGCAGAAACTTATTGCACTATCATTTATGAGAAAACATTGTTGCTTCTTCAATTCTTGTCTTTTTATTGCTTTTCTTATTCCTAGATTCTATGAAAAAGGATCAGTGTTTAAAGATCATACCTTGTATTCCTGTGCTGTTGCTAACCATTTATTAATTTGTTGGTTATTAAACTGTGTCATGAAGCATTGCAATCTTAAATATGATTCTGTCAATTTTAATTGTCTGCTTTTAATGAATTAAAAGGATTCTGAGGAATTTATATTTACTGTCCCTTCACATGTTGAAGTCCTTTTTGTTACTAATTGCAGTGTGAAGAATCTCGATGCCAAGTCTGGCAACATCTCAATTGTGTCATTATACCTGAAAATCCTATGGAGGGTGCTCTGCCTGAAATTCCACCCCATTTTTATTGCGAAATATGCCGAATCAACAAAGCAGACCCGTATGTCTATCCCATCTGTCTATTGGACTGAATAATCATCTTAGGTTTTTTCTTGAAGTTTATTTGGTTATCAACTTTGATCTAAGTACTGTTTCACATTAACTTATCTATATTAAATGGTACAGTTACTTTTTGTTATGAAATGACAACATGCCGGTCACTTGTTTTATTTTTATTAAGAGTTCTTTTGCAGCATGATTTCATCTTCAGATGGAAAAGGCTGGAAACTTTGTTAAGTATGGCATGTGTGTCCATGTATCTGAAGTTTGTTATGAAGGATATCTGTATCTGCAGGAGATAAAAAAGCTGTGAGCTACGTCATAGCCAAACTTGAATTAACATAGTTTGTATCTCTGAGTCAACATATGCTTTTTTAGATAACTGAAGCATTTGCTTGCTTCCGTCTATATATTTACAAGTCTATTATGGCTTGGAATCTGGAGTGAGCCTTTTCTCCCTGCAAAAGCTCTCACACACGTGCAAATTCATGGATGTTCAATAGATGAAAGTGAAGCCCTCATCATATGTGAAATTTCATGTACTAATTAAGAAATGAAACCTGTTAAATTCATCTCCTTATGATTAGCAAGTAAACTTAATTTACCCAATGACATGTAATGGAATATGCAATATGTTAATTGAAATTGTTAATGCCACCCTCATCTACCAATTGGCATCATATAACATGTCTACTTACCATCAGAAGAAACTAAGAATATCAAAAATTGTTCACTTGATTATAAGTTTTATGCTTCATTCTAGAGATACTCATGAAATTATATATGATAAACTAATTGCTGTTGGATCTCCTGTGTTCTTTCTTCATGACAACCCATACTGATACTACACTATTTGCTTTTGCTTGTGCGCGCATGTGTGTGTGTGTGTGTGTGTGTGTGTGTGTGTCTATATATATATATATATATATATATATATATATATATATATATATATATATATATAGTTATGTAACAGTGTTATTTCATATTATTATCTTTCTGTTCAAAGAATCAGTTTGGCAATGGATGGTTTGGTAGCTGGTATGTATCCAAATCCTGATCCAAATCCAAATTCTTTTTGAGCTTTTGGTGAATTTTCTAACAGTGTTATTTCATATTGTTAGTGCCTCAGTGGTTTGTAATTTATATTATCTTTCTGTTCAAAGAACCAGTTTGGATGGTTTGGTCGCTTATGAAAGATGTGTTTTCCAGGAAAAGAGGTGCAGGGCCCATAAAAGTCCTCAGGTATAGAGGACAAACATAGAAAACAACCATCAAGGAATGGAATAGATGCAAGTAGTTAAGGTGGAAAGAGTTTATTTATGAGATAAAGCTGAAAAATTGGAACAGATCTAAAGAAACTAGCAAACTAGAGGAAGCTGTGAAAGATCCTTGAGTGATGCAAAACAATGAAATAGCTGAACTATTAAGCTTGATGGCCTGTGCTCTTTGAAAGGGCAAACATGATAGCAAAAAATGACAATACTAGATTCTCTGCAAGGTTTTGTAAAGATAATTCATCACCAAGGATGCTCGTGACAAATGACTGGATATTTATACATTGCAAGAAAGATTATACCCAAAGATATTTCGTGGCCAAACATACAAAAGTCAACACCTAGAAGAGCTATACACCTTCAAATAAGAAATCTTAAATATGTATTTGTATATTAAAGAACAAATAAAAGTATTGTCCTCTGTTTTATGGATGACAGAAGTTAGTTTAGAGAAAAGGAAACCTAGTAGTATCTTATGGAGCAGGGTAAATGCTAGCACTGATGCTACCCTCTTATCTCAGTGACCGTCATGCACCACATGAAGATGAAGTCATTGCAATTCTCACCACAATTTGGTGGTCTACTGATAAAGGACAATTAAAAAGATCAGCTTTTGGGAACTGTTTTCAGGCTAAAAGAATGTTTGGTCAAAATCGATATTATAGATGTTTTACTGATTGAAATCTTTGAATCAGGTGTACTGTCTGGATGACAGACCAAGAGCCTATGGTTAGGTAAAATTTCTACAACTGCTCTGCAGCTGATCAGTGCCAAATTGTGACATCTAAGGTGCTTTAGTAACAAGGTTTGCTAAATGTCCGAAAATGTAGAAAGCAGTGAATAGATATGATGTGACTGTATAGTGTAGAAAAGGATTAGCCATTCTTACATTATCAATTTCTTTAGTGTTCACACATGTCCTGATGACTGATTCTTTTCTCCATTGCCATGGAACTTGATGACCAACTATCACATTGGTTTAACTTCTTTTAAGGGAATGAAGCCCAAAATGTGTATACAGTGGACTCACAACCTGTATGAAGACATGCAATAATGTGTGCACACATTGATATGTAAACCTATGCATGCAATTGGTAGTCTTGTATATATGCAGAACATAATCAAAAACATGTATTCATCACACTGAAGATTTAAACATTGTAATGTATATATGTTAGGCTATGCTGCTTTACCAGGTTTCATTTACGATACAAATAAATTTTACCATTCCAAATTGGAAAGAGAAAAATGGGGCACCTGATTTTCCTACTGCCTTATTATTGTTACTCTTTCTCAAGACTTTGGATCCTGAGCATGGCTGAGTAGAAAGTTGCTGCTATGGTGGTTTACAAAGCAATACTTGGCGATAAAACTCTTTTAGCACTTCGACTAATAACTTTACAACTTTGAAGACATAATGTAGGTAAAGCATATTGCAGTGGACCAACTAGGGGTTATAAACCAGTAGTGGTGGGAGAAAAGCTTGTGACCTATGATGATGGTATTAACATTGTAGAACAGACTTTTTTTCATGCTTTTGACTTTGGGAGTGTTGTGCAAATGTTACATAACTATAGGTCATATCGTACTATCAATATTTTTACGGTGCTGTCAATTCAGGTGGAACCAGAAAGTTTTCCTTGGGGAAACCAATGTCAATATTACAATCTCATACTAAAAAAATAAAAACATTCTTGCTCATAATGCATATGACTGCTTGTTGTTTGTGTGTGTGATTTACATTATTTAAATAATTACAATACAACATGGAAAAGATGGTAGACCTCTAGAGAGAACATAAACAACACCATTAGCAAAAATTTATTTTCAACAGGATTACTATAAACACTATATATATTAAAAATAAAATATTTTAACATGGATTACGATAATGTCTTATGGACATGCATATGCAAAAGAAATTCCATTGACTTATAGACCAATAAAATAAATGTAGAATGCATACAAAAGAAGAACTAAAGAAATAAAGATGTCTTTCTATCATGTTATGGGTCAATAAGTTTCTCTTAAGATTTTTAATCTTCTTTCACATTTTCCTTCTTTATAAGTTGAAACCATACATAAAAAACTCAAAAGCTTCTTTCTTGCTTGAGTATGTGCAATTGAGTTGGGTTTGCAATACGAAATTAAGTAGCAACAGATGAAGCACATGCCAAACTATGAAATTATGCACATGTCAAACTAGGGCTGTTAGAAGCACATGCCAACCTAGGAGTAAGAGAGCAGGATTCCATCATTCCATGAATTTTGGATGGCTAGATGACATTATTATTTTTCTATTTAAAGATTTATCTTGTAAACACTTTCTGTCGAAACATCAATGAGCTTTAGTGGGGAATGAAGTGGAGGAATCCTGTTAAATTTTAATGACTGAGGCTTATTGTCTAGGAATCCAACAAATTGAAAACAAATTAAAGAATGCTGTTTCCTTCTGGTACTATAACACTTAGTTGTATAAAAAGGGAACAATTTAGGTTTTTTCCTTTTTGTGTGTGTGTGTTTGTTGTGTGTGTGGGGGGGGGGGTGCGGGGGTTGCAAAACACCATCTATGTAGGGTTTCTTGATAATTTCTATGGTGTCAAATGTGAAATCGGAAGAAGATTTTCTGTTTGTTTGGCTGTGGAGGTGGTGCTGTGGCTCCTCTTGGGTCCACAAATGGGTGTTGTAATGCATGGTCTCTCTTGTGGCCTACATAATGCCTTTTATTGTGGTAGTCTTATATCATCTCATAGGCTTTCATTTTAAACATTCATGTATAATTGTGTTTTTGCATACTTCTCTTCATCAACTAAGGCACAAAAAAGGTTGTTATTATTCTAGAGACAGTTTATCCATGATTTCAGTACATATTTTCCTCTAATATTTTTGATATTGTGATGAAGAGCATGCTTTTGTTTTGTTTTTTGTTTTTTTTGTTTCTCAGTTTCTTTTAGATGCAAAGTAGCAGTTATCTGTCTTTTGAGCTGTAATGCTGTCTGTTTGGTTATTCAATTGCTCTGCTATCTTCTTTAATCTGAAAGGTTGAGTAGTTCTAGATTACAGTGGCATCCTTTGCAACATACAGATTTTGGTGGACAATTGCGCATCCGTTGCATCCTGTGAAGTTGGCTCCTTCTGGTGTTGCCGATGATGGGTGGGTACTATACTGAAACTCTTTCTACATGTTGTTCTTGTTTCATTGGTCAAGTATATGACATAATATTTTACCAAAATTTATGTACTGTTAGTTTCTAATTTTCCCCTATATTATGTATTGCCAGTAGTTTTTGGCTTCTGGTGATATTGAAAGGCATTGCATCTTTCTAGATATGCTGTTAATTGTTATCTATGTAGTTGGAACTGCATCACAACTGTTTTTGTAGGCAAACCTTGCTTTGGTTTCTTTTTAACTTTCCACAGAGAGCAATTTAAAAAGTATTTTTATTCATGTACATTTTATACTGTGAGTGACATGCACCAAGTGACACCTGAGTGATGGAAGACTGCAGAAAAGAGCTTTCATGTTTTGAAAAGTTCTGTTTGGGTTTTGTAATTATGTTGCCATATTGATGGATATATTCATCCTGTATATATCTTTGCACTATAATGTGCTTATTGAAAGATTGGCTTGTAGGTGCATAATCATGAAATTTGATTATGGGCAGTGCAGATAGGATCATTTGATTTTGGTGCCTGTCATGTCATGTTGTACAGGAATCAGCATGATATGCAGAATGTGTATTGATGCCAGCATTTGCTGCACATTATCATAGAAGCTAATTTTGACTAACAAAATCAGATTACATATCAATATGGTTGAAACTCAAGTTGTGTGTGTGGGATCTTGGGCTGACCTCAAGCAAATTAGAGCTTGCTGGTGTTCGGTATGTTTACTCCCCTACTAGGCAGTGCTTAGGCTAAAGCTTTAGGTGCCTACTTTACCCACTAGTGCCGAGTTGGCAATTGGATAACTGGTTGGGTGTTCCCTTTTGACAACACTGGGCTAAGTTACTTCACAACCTTATGTAATTTCATATTTTCATAAACTCATACTAGAGTTTTGCGTGTGTACAGTGGGCATGCAAATTTTCTTCTATGGGGCTTGTGTGAGACGGAGGAGATACATTTTTTTCTCAAGCATTGAGACTTCATTAAAATAAGATTTGTAAGTTTTAGAAAGTTTCAAATTTTTAGAAAAGAGGACAAACAGTTGGTGGGACTTGGTTTTTTTTTTTTTTTCTGGATAGTTTTTCGGCAGCATTACTCTTTCCAATATTTTTTTTTTCTGAAATAATGGTTTGATATTTTCCTTTCTCAACAAAGGCTCTCTTACAGAGGAGCAAATATGTGTCCTTTTTTTTTCCTTGGGACACAACTCTTTTCTCTTCTCAATGTGGGACCTGCAAATGGGAGAGGATTCAGGCTCTGAGACTGGCCACACAAGGCCAGCCTTAAAGCCTTTACCATCTTATATTAATAGATCTTAATCCTTGCAATTTCATCAGTTATTTCTGTAATCCCATATCAACCAGCAACTTGATTGTAACCAACCATATTTTCATGTGTTTACTTAAAACAAACAATGAGCATTCATGTGATTAAACCGACTGGTTATATTTAGAAAAGACAGTTGTTTACATTCCCATACTTAAAAGTTGAGTATTCAATGGGGTTGGTTCCGGTGACAGACAAATCATGTGAAACAATGGGGACTTGGACATAAAACAAATGGCTGAAAGAATGGTTGATGTTGGTACAAGATATCAATTCGGATGTGAGCACCTTTGGATGTTGTATAGCAGCTTTCTCAGTTACTGCAGGGAAGGAGCAAGGTCAATCAGTGGTTGTAGTATTGATGAAGTACTGGAGAAAGTAGATTCAGATTTCTTCATCAATGACCTGAGTGAAAATGATATTGGAAGATGAAGTCTATGTGACAGAAGGTGAATAGGAAATTGAAATTAGATTTGAAAGCATGGCTAAATCTCTCTCTCTCTCTCTCTCACATATTGATGGCTTCAAAGTCCTCCTGCCCTGTACTGTCTGTGTGACTGGGTGTCAATGTGTTGTCAGGGATTATGTCGACTTTAAATTTGCTTTTCTTAGTGGATTTGGTTTTTATGAGATGATGACATCAAATGTTTTGATATATCTCGTAGCTATAAAAACGTTGGTCCTCATCTAATGTATAGTCTTGTAGTCTTGAGCAGCAATAGGTATTACAGATTATCTCTAGCTTCTCTTGCTGATCAGTTTGGGGATTAGAGAATATTATTCAGTGTTAGCATTCTAGTTAATTTGGCACAAAGAGGGTGAGGAGTCAGTTAGCTGTACAAAAGAAAAGAAGAATAAAAAAAGAGAAGGGATGAAGGATGGCATCACAACATTATTGAAGCTGTTACTTTTAGCTTGTTTGGTTAGGAAGGATCCCCCAATTATTTCTTTTATATATATTTCTTTTGTTGTGGACAAATGTTAAATATTGAACCTTTTTGTAGTGCAATCCAAACAAGTATTTCTGTAAAACCTGCATTATTCAAGGATTCTGTATTTTGGCCTCTAGGGTGGAGTGTTGGATTCGTTGTTTTGGTGGTTTAGCTCTGAGTTACAGAGTTTGGTCGAGAGAGTAAACATGAAAACCAAACAAAAGGGAAGGATAAAAGAAATCAAATTGAGTTATTTCACATTATTTATGAAACACCATAACTGTGGTTTGGGTAGTTCAAGACTGCAATTTAACTGTTTCTTAGGTAAATGATAAATGTATTAAACATATCCCAAGATGGGATCAATATGAAATGTGACCTAATTAAGCAAAGAGTAACAAGAAAATTTATGACAGTATAAAATTAGTTATATTTATTGAAACAGTATTACATACTATGGCAACGTGGGTCATGCAAATAATGATGGTGGTTGTCGTCATCATCACAGCAGTTGGGAGTATGGATGGGCATGAAGATAGTAGTGAGGCACAAATAGTGTCCATTTCTGATGGAGAGGAATTACAAAGGGAAGGGTGTTGAGCGACTTGCTTTTGGGATGGGAGAGGGATGATTGAAGACCATCCCGTCTCTCAACAGCCTGCTTACAAAAGTAATAGAGTGGGTGAGTGCGAGGTGACATTAACCATCCTTGTTGTCTCCCAAAATTCTGTTAAACAAGAAAAAAACTCTCCTAGAAGTCCACAAACAACCATAAAAGTCTATTTCTAGTTAGTTTCGGTCAGTTTTGGCCGAAAATTGCCAAAACAGACCGAAACTTGAAAAATTTGGTCCTTTGTGGATTGTCACGGGCTGAAACTGAAACCAGTTCATTTTGACTGAAATAAATTGGCTTCAGCCAAAGCTTCGGTCCTTGGTTGGCTTTAGCCAAAACTTCGGTCTTTGGTATTATTTCTCTTGGGTTATAATAAGTGGGGAACCAATACAGCCTTTTAGCATGTGTTAGATGGCAAATGTTGATGCGTGCACCTATCTTGTGTATATTGATAGAACTTAAGGAATATAAACTCTCAATGATCTGGATGCTAATGTCTACTGATAGCTGACACCGAGTTTGTTGTTATATTTGTTTGTTGCACAAAACTGTCACTTCATGCTGCTAATATAAGTTCTATTTGTTTCATCTCTCTTGTTACTATTTCAATTGTTCTCTCTGTTACCTTGTTAAGTTGTTTATTTTCAGAACAAATGCAGCGCAGAGCGATGACATGACATTTGTACTGTCAAGAGCTGACAGGGAAATGTTGCAGAGAACTGAATTTGATCTTCAGGTTGATTTCGTTTCCTTATTTGCTTGATCTCTACTTTAAGATTTAATCAGTTCACCTATTTTGGATGTTTATGTTGTTGCACCATCTTTATGCAAGATGTTTTTTACGTAATTTCATATTTGCATATTTTAGAATAAGAAAATACTTCGATTATAGAATCTCTGATCTGTTGCTTGTCAAATATTTCATGAGCTAATGTTGGAAAATGGAAACACAATCACATACTCTATATATTTTTTTCATACCAGTTCTGCTAATTAAGCTACTAGATCATGAATTCTTGATTATTCAATCACCTTTTTTTTTTTTTTCCCTCCAAGGCAATTTGATCTGTTCTTCTGCTTCTCTAAAACTTCTATTCTAAGATGGAATCAGGGTTCTAATAGATGAGTTGAAATGCCCTTTCTTTGTTTTCCTGCCAGTAGGTCACTGAACTTTCGCAGACTTATCCCTTTCAGAACTACAATTAATTTATTTTGTGATAGGCATAGATGATGAATTTTACCATTCTACGTTTTAATGTCTCATGAGTTTGTAACTTAATTTTTGTCCACTAAATTGTTAAGACAAACAAATGCCAGCAACTTTTCTCTTCAGCCCCTTTTTTAGGTTATATTTGTAATCTGCTACTTGCTTTGGAAGTTAAACCTGTAGGTTTTCTCATTGACCCAAGTTGCTTTTTCTTTTTCAATTTTGTGTAAATTCCAGAAGTTTCTAGTGCTCAACATCTATTTTGAACTGGTATACAATTTATAACAGGTACAAGATCTGGATGTCATATTTAAAGCATCTTCTGTTTCCTTGTCTCATGATAGTGATTTAAAAATAAAAATGAAATGTCTACTCTTAACTATGCTTATTAGACTGCATAACGCAATAATCTGTTTCCAAAAGAAGCTGTGCCTCCTATAAAAAAAAGGAATAAATCAAGATGTAACAAACTGAACATTTATCAGAACCTCCTCTATCTTTCTGCTATGGAGTAAAAACATCATGTTGTATGTTGATAGGGTCATTTCTTCTTTAGTAGCAGTCATTTTATAGCTCTTTTCTCTTTACTCTCACCTAGGTTGTTTTTTTCCTCCTTTTTTCAGGCCTTCTGCCTAAATCTTATCCTTCTAGTTACTAGATTGTTGCTGGCTATGTCTAACTATTTTCATTAAATACAGTTTTCTTAAATAAAAAGGGAATAAACCACGAAAAACCATGCCTCCCAAAGGAAAAAAGGGAATAAACCAAGATGTTTGTGATTAACAAACTGAACATTTATCAGAACCTCTTCCATCATTCTGCTATGGACGAAAATCATCATGTGCTGTATTGATGGGGCTGTATCCTTTGTAGTAGCACTTTTTTTTAGCTCTTTTCTCTTTACTCTCAGCTAGGTAGTTTCATTTTTCCCTTGTCTTTCAGGCCTTCTGCCTAAACTTATTGTTCTATTTAATAGATCATTTCTGGTTAGGGCTAATGAACATCATTAAATACATTCTTCTTATCAGTGCCTGTGTGAGAGTTCATTTTGACTGACATATCTGTAGTTTTGTCTCGTAGTTTTGCCTCATTCTTGCCTTTTTGCCAGATCTGACAACTAACTTGCATAGAAAGTGATTCTAGTCTTCATCATGTTTTCCATACCTATATATACAGAATGTGTTCATTAACTCCACCTTAGTTAAATGATTTTGTATATTTTCTCCCTTTAGGTATAGAGGTTTCTATCTTCAGTTGTCATGTGTTCCTACGAATTTCAACCCAAGTGATTTATAAGGGAATAACATGTTATGTAACTTATGTTACTTGCTCTCCCAAAATCCATTTGTGTTTCTAATTTTATTTATTGGTTGCACATTTGTTTTTTTTGTTTTTTTTGTTTTTTTGTTTTTTTGTTTTTTTAAAGACTAGTGTCCTCCGTTGAATGACTGTTTTTTTCCTTTGTATGGCACATTTTCCTGCAGATCTGGTGTATTCTTCTAAATGATAAAGTTCCTTTCAGGATGCAGTGGCCGCTATATGCAGATTTGCACGTTAATGGTATGGGAGGCATCTTCATGTCTTCGGTTCTGACTACTGACTTTGTTGAGTATGTTGTTTCATTTGGTTGGGAATTTTTTGATCCAGTATTACTTGCCAATGTTCTTAACTATTCTTGGTTTGCATCACTTTGAATTGGCTGACTGTTTGCCAAAAAAGAAAGGAAGACAGAATAAAAGAAGAAGAAAGAAAGAAAGAAAGAATTCAGCTGTCTGACTGTGTCTAGTTTGATCAAATTCTGCCTAGTAAAGTCAATTATGTATTAGTTGACTTGCATGATCATGTTGGAGCATGAGATGCGTATCTAACATGTGACTGTGCTTTATCTTGACATATTAAAACTAGAATGAAATCAGAGATATTGAATTGATACATTTCTTCGCGTCTATTTGTTTGATTAGATTTCCCATTTTAATGTATCTGGATTTTAGAAACCTGATGTGTACAACAATCGTATTCATGTGACAGGTGAAACCCATGCCCATGTGGCCTGGTATTGCCTATGGTTGAGATTCACTAAGAGGGTTCAGACTATAATTAAGTTTTGGGGGAGTGGGAGGCGAGAAAGGGAGAGAGGCACCTCTCTCATTCTCCCTTAGCTTAGATAGTTTCTAGCATTTGGGCCCATGTGCTCTTTATTATGATTTTCTACATGAGAGAGAGATCTGAAAATCAAATAAAGGGTCAGGCTTGAACGCAGACAAAAACTTTTTTTTATCTGCTTACTCCTATGAACTTTGGTTTCTGGGCTTCCATGAAAAGTACAAGATGAGATCTGAATTTGTTGAGCATGAACCTATCAATCAAGGTCAGGGAATTGGATAGAGAAGTTAGAAAAGAAGTGTGTAGCCTTTATCATTTTCTGCATACGTTTTTTCTTGCTTCAATTATTCCCTGATAATGCAATAATGAAGATAATCTTGAAAGAAAAGGGAATAGCAGATCAGATGGGGGAAGGAAACCAGTTTTGATGTTTGGCCACTGAACAATAATATGAACGCATAACAGAACTTATCAGTAATGTAAGTTGCAGTGGCTCACTAGGATCTTGAGCTTCTCCTGCTTCAGCTTCTATCTCATACAAGAGAATGTTCTTTGTATTTGTATGTGATTCCAGTATAAGATTTTAACAACAATGCCAAAAGAATTTTGTACACTTGATTGTCTTGTTGCTAAGAAGTTATTCTTGGCCGGATGGGATGCTTATGCATGGATTTGCCAGATCACTTGTTATTAGTTATTTCCAGCTCCCTTAAAAGTTGAGATACACTAGAAACATGCTCTGGATAGATGTCTAAAGAATATATAATCCTCGCTGGGGGAAATACACTGAAATATGCAACATTTTGATGCTTTTCTGTTGGTATTTTCTGTTGCAGTAGATAGATTGTTATGCTGTTGGCACTCGCAACTTATTCCTGCAATTCTCTATGGACATGTATGGATTGTGGAACTCTGATAAATGTTTGTAGTAAGAACACCATTGAGACATGAAGATGATAACACCTTGAGGAACTCTAGTGGCCACCATTGCTTAATTATGACTAATGAAAATTGGATGATCTCTAATGCATCTTCCTAATTGCAACAAAAGTTATGATTGATTTTTTCCGGTTCCTGTTCTATAATTCAAGTTACTAGTTCACTGTAGTTTAATTTATGAAAATGTGCTTGTAATTTTTGACTTGTTTTTAAAAGTGAACTTCTGGTATATTCTGCTGATTATTGTGATTGGTTTGATTTGCATTCTACTTGGCCTGAGATAGGAATACTTGACAAATGAGGATCCGTAATGTTGGCCCCAGATTGTTGGGAAAATGTTAGGTGATTATGATTATAATTTCTGATTATTATTGTACCAGGAAATAATTGGATGTTTGTGGGGTCAAATTTACTACTATTTGGAAACAGTGGAACATTTGTATGCTTTTATCTTAAGATAGAATACTAATTAAATTCTTTATTTATTAATTTATGTTGCTCCATGTTATGTCACTAGGGTGAACCTTGTGTTCCTCATGTGAGAAAAGGTTTTCTTTTTATTAATTTATGTTGCTCCTGGCTATTTATTTTTGCCTCTCCAGATTAGACTAGTGGTTTTTTAGTGGTTTTTTTTCTTTCATATGACATATGAATTCAACCCAAAAGTATTTCCAATCAATTCCATGTCATGACATCTGAAGTCAGCTGTTGCTAGTCACCATGTGTAAGAAGTGTGATGTTGCTAGGAAATTTTGCTGCCATTAGTGGTGGTGAGAATGGGAGGAAGAAAAAGGATGAAGCTTAGAAATAAACTCAGAAAAAGAGCAACTCAGAGACAGAGAAGCAAAGCTCAATTTAATTGAGATTCCTCAACAATGGAGTAGAGAATTTGTCATTGTACCACTGCCCTTATAAGTTCTCATTGCTCTTGGGATCAATTTAGCACTGGTTCTCGAACATGCAATTTCTCAAATATCTGGAAGGAAACTTTGTTGAAATGCACCAAGATGTTCCACCTAATTTAAATATCAAGTAGATCATCACTATGGGTTTCCTCAGATTGGTGATAAGATCGACCCATTGTGCTACGTGCAAGCCTCCACATTGGCTGCATTAGTTAATTGATTAAGCATCACTGGTACATGCTAATATGAGTCCTCAAATTCTTCTCTAATCTCTAGAGTTTGCTGAATGTGGCCGTTTCTTTGCTCATTGTCCCTGTTGAGGTAGCTTTAAACGATAAATGACAAGGGTTTGAGGTTGTTCCTTTTACATGCATATTGTGATTCAGTTGATATATTTAGATGTGTGCTATGCATATGTGTGCAGGTATTCAAGTGCGAACAACTAATAGGGCGGGCTCACAACAGTTAGGAATTAATGGGCGGGATGATGGTCCAGTTGTGAGTCCCTTGTTATTGTTGAATGGAAAGAATTTCTCCTTATACTCCTGTTTCTGCTTGTTTGCTGTTCACTTCATACCATCTCATACTCTTTTTTTAATGTTACTCCTTATACTCTGGTTAGTTTGAGTCTTAGAATGTATTTCTTGCTTCTCTGGTTTTCTTTTCAGATCACCACACTCTGCAGGGAAGGAACAAACAAAATTTGTTTATCAAGATGTGATGCTCGCATATTCTGTTTAGGCGTTAGAATTGCCAGACGACAGATGATTGAACAGGTAAATCAGTCATGTCATTTTGTATAAATGTAATCAGTTTGTAACCATGATAACATTTTAGGGCATTTCTCAAGTGGCCTATATTATGCTACTTGTATCTGCAAAATTTCTTGTATTGCTGGTTGACTAGAGTTTGTGCTTCTAGAAATTAATTTTGTAAAACTATTGGTCATTCAATAGTAGAAGTCTTGAAAGTTTAGCTAAATGTGCAATATTACAGCTAAATAGGTCACATAATTCAATGCTTGCATATTAGAAGCAGGCATTGGGAGTCATTGATGGAGAAGCATTAGGCAAGGTTTTGGATTATGTTTCTTCTGTGTTGCTAGGTTTTGAAAAGTCTCATGTGATTAGATGGGTTGCCAGTATTGTGTGGTCTACAAGTTTTTTATGTGATATGTGGATATAGTGTATTTACATATTGTTTGTCAACCACTTGCTTTTGAGTTACGACTAGATTAAGCAGATTTCTAGCCACTATAAGCTTTATGAAAAGCTGAACCTGCCTAAGACAATCTTTCTAGCCTCTTCCTTCTAATTCTCAGAGGCCATTTAATACTTAGCAATTTTATCATCTTGCCATAAGAACCCAATCTCAAGTTAATTACTTTTCAACAAACCCTATTTTGACATGATTCAATTAACCAATGGAACTCAAAATCTGTTATCTTCAACCCTAGAATGTAAAGAGGATTGGGAAAATGCAAATGCAAATTAATCCTGTAATTCAAGACAGATTAATGGAAAAATCAACTAACCAAGTTAATTTAACCCTAACCGAAGGACTCGTGATCATTAAACCTGACCTGAAAAGCCACACTCAAGAGCTTGAGGTGGCAAGGAAAGCTGAAAAAGCCTTGACATAGGAGTTCAAATGCACTCATTTATCACCCACGATGTTCATTTCAATCGAAATTACAAAAAAAAAAAAAAAAAGGGTGAAGTCCGCAATTGCGTTGCCAACTTCGCCCGATAAAAAGTAAAAAAAAAAAAAAACGAAATAGGGGCGAACTCTTATTTCGAATTGGAGGAGGATGGAGGCCCCCCTCCAGCCTCGGCCGCCCTTAGCTCCCTCGGCGCTGGCTTGCCGGCTCTTGGAGAGCTCGTGGTGGCATCGCCATCCATCCAGAGGCTTCCGGTGACCCGATAAGATCTCACCCTCTCTTCTTCCCTCCCTCTACCCTTACTGAGTTTGGCAAGAGCCGCCAGAGGCCCTCTCTTCTCCCCCTTTCTTTCTCTTCTTCTCTTTCTTCTCTCTCCCTTTGAGATGGCCGTTGTGCTGTTTTGCATGCCGGAACCAGACCGGTACTCGCTGGTACAGTTCGCACGGCCTGAACCATCCAGTTCGGGATGGTTTGGTGAACGATGTTTTCCACTTAATTTCACATTTGTCATAGAGGAAATTTTGCTTGGTAGGTTGAAATGTAGACCATATCAAAGCATCCATCAGATATACCCTGTGCAAGATTTGTTGTACCAATCTATATAGCCCTATTTCGGGCATACCGTACAGTACCAATAAGGCATTGGTAGATACTGAGGTTTGGTCCAGTGTACGAGTAGAATCAGTTCGAATCAAATCGAACTACCCTGTACCTCTTGGTCCCATGTCACACTGACCCATACTGCCTGTTTTTAAGCAGTATCGTGCTGCACATGAGGAATGCTATACCGGTATAGTGGGAAAACTGTACCATACTGACTGTATTGTGCCTTCTGGCAAGGTACTGATACTGTAGCTAGTACCAGTACAATGACACTTGATCATGTGTTTGGTGTAGAATTTATCCTATGCCACTCATGGAAATAGTTCCTGAATCAATGTTTATCATAATATAAAATACCATCATTTCTAATTTATATCTTATATGCTGCTTATTTATTTTTATATCATGTTCTCAGATGTTCTTAATCAGCAGTTCTGGTTTGTATTCACAATTTAGTTGTTAACCTTGTGTTTAACATTCAGGTTCTTAAGCTGGTGCCAAAGGAAGAAGATGGTGAACAATTTGGGGATGCACTTGCCCGTGTTTGCCGTTGCGTTGGTGGTGGAACTGTGACAGACAATGCAGATAGTGACAGTGATATTGAAGTGGTGGCAGATTCTGTCACTGTTAATCTCCGTTGCCCTGTAAGCATTTGCTAGTGTATTTATATGCAAATTCTTATGACGTATATTTCTCACTTTCTCAGTGTTGCTGCCCCTGGTACTCTGCTGTAGCTTGATCTGAATGGCTATCTCAATCCCAACTGTATAGAGGTAGCCTTCCAGATCAAAGGATGATCTGACGAAATCTTAGAACTGAGTTCACTAGTTTATGGCATAATACTAAGCCCTGCAAATTGGTGCCAAATTGATGCCAAGGCTACTCTAGGCAAGAGACATGCTGATGTCCTGATGGGCTGGTTGGCAGGGTGGCAAACCTCCCTTATTTCTATGCAATGAAAGGTCATGCATGGTTTTACTAATCAACTACTTGAAATATGGAGAGATCTTAGAGATTTGTGAGATTACAGCATCCAGTCAGCAAAGGTGAAAAGCAGGCCTATTCAGCTATAATATAACATGATCGGTATTGGAATCCCATGGCCTGTTCAGTAATGAGAATGTGAGTTTGGAGGCCAAAAAATTAGAAAAAATTGCAGCATGTGCAGTCTTGTATTTCATGGCACAGCCAGGATGGTGATACTGAAATGTTCTTTTCTTGCATTGTTAGTTATTGTTATTAATGTTTTGCTGGGAACTTGTAATAATGTAGAGCATTGTTTTCGTATCCAATTGTTATTATGAGTTTGTATCATCCCCATTTTGAGCATGCCTCTACTTCATCTCTATTTTGCAAATTTGAACCCTTATGGCTTCCTGTATCCATCTAAGACCACCTATTACACTTATTTGTCATTTAATTTTAAAGCAAGATATGGTAATGAACATATTAAGATTGTTCATTTGCATGCATCCAATTTTGTTCTTTGATGGTAATATTGCTTCCATAGTGAAATGTGAAATATGAAGCCAATTCTTTAACTCAAACTTCACCAGTAAAATGTTGTCAGTTCAATGATCTCAGCTGCAGGAAGCTCAACTAGTCTTTCATCCTCTTGTGGACAATATGCTTAGTGGTTTGTCCCTGTGCAGATGACTGGGTCTAGAATGAAGATTGCTGGTAGATTCAGACCTTGTGCTCACATGGGATGTTTTGATCTAGAAAGTTTTGTGGAGCTTAATCAACGTTCTCGGAAGGTGACAATTTCTTCATTAATATTTCATTGATCTGTTCCCTCCCTTGCTGCTAGTCTCATAATTTTTCTGGGTTTTTGTGCAGTGGCAATGTCCAATTTGCCTCAGGAATTCTTCTCTGGAAAACATCATAATTGATCCGTATTTCAACCGCATCACTTCTTTGGTAAGTTCACTTGGAACTTGGATCTACCCCAACTCGATCCATCAATATTCATCTATACGATTGCATTTTGATGATACAGATGCGAAATTGTGGAGAAGATGTAAATGAAATTGATGTGAAACCTGATGGTTCTTGGCGTGTCAAAAATGTAGGTGAACATCAGGATCTTGGAAAGTGGCATTTACCTGATGGTAGTCTTTATGTGGCAAACAATATGGAAGTTAAGCCTGACGTGGATATCATGAAGCAGATTAAACTGGAAGGTTTTTCTGAAGGGCATAATAGTCTAAAATTAGGAATCAAGAAAAATCGCAATGGAATATGGGAGGTTAGTAAGCCTGAAGATTTCGGGCATCCATCTTCTGAAAAACATATGCTGGAAAATTTTCAAAACCATTGCCAAGATGGCATCCCCATGAGCAGCAGTCCAACCGAAAGTTACCAAGATGGGGAAGATCCAAGTGTTAATCCAGAGGGTGGGGGGCGTTTTGATTTCTCTGTGAATAATGATCATGAAGTTGATTCTCTTTCTCTGGACATTGACCCAACTTTCAATATTGAGGATAAAATTCTTCCAGCACCAACGAAAGATGCAAACATTATTGTTCTCAGTGATTCTGATGAAGATAATGTTACTTTGATCTCTCCTAGAACTGCCTATGAAGCAGGTCCAGCTGATGATACTAGGATATCTTTTCCTGCGAGCCATCCTGGAGCTCCAGGACCAGACTCTGAAGAACTGGGTCTCAGGACCAGCGGTGCTTCATGCCTTGGTTTTTTTAACAATGATAATGATGATTTTGGATTGCCATTCTGGCCAATGCAGTCATGTCCACAGGCTGGTCCTGGCTTCCAACTATTTGGTACTGATTCCAATGTCTCAGATGCTTTAGTTGATGTGCAACAACATTCTCGTGGTTGCTCACCGCTTAATGAGTATGATTTGGTATCAGGTGGTGGTTTAGGGGAAATTTCACAAGCCCATGTCCTTTCAACCAGTCATTCTTATGCTGAAGTAAATGGGAGCCTGGTTGATAATCCTCTAGCAGTTGGTGACAATGATCCCTCTCTGCAAATTTATCTTCCAAGCCAGCCAACTGTTGTTGCAGAACATGCAGAGACAGGCAATCATGGAAGGATGGTTAATGGTGTCCATTCTGATGATTGGATATCTCTTACACTTGGTGATGCTAACGGAGGTAATGTGGACCCTCCTTCAACAAACAAGTTTTGCTCGACACAGCAGAAGAGTGGGATAGACTCATTAGCCAATGCTGGTTTGTACCATTTTCTTGAATTAACCTTTCCTCCATAGTAAGTTTTGGTGTTAAATACTAAAATTTGGATGTTAAATAATAAAATGGTACTAGTTTTCGTCCATCTTCTTGTTATCCTCCTTTTTGGTATAAATGCATTAGTTTTTCATTTTATCTAGAATATCTTGGTTGAAATATTTTTATGTTGCTGTCATTTTTTGCCTCTGTAGCTCTTTTATTTACTGAGTTTTTTTGTTGTACTGCATGGTTGCTTCCTAATCGTTTCATATGATTTGACCTGCTATCTGGCTATCCATTCTGCTGCCTCTGCTTTCACCTGCATCTAAAACTGTTTACTTCTTTCCATCCCCTATATTTCTCACTTGGATCTATTGCGGTCTCTCCTTCTCCCTTAGGTTATTAAACTTTAAAATATGACATGCTCTCTTGTTCAATTTAACTTTGGGCTTTGAGTGTTTGTATTATTGCATGCTTTGATTCTTATTTGTTGGTTGCAGCTTCAATGCTTCAAGGCATGGATGATGGCAGAGTCAACAAAGTCTCAAGTAGACAAAGGTCTAATGGTCCTTTCTCACCTCCTCGCCAACCGCGTTCAGTTCGTCCAAGGCTGTATCCATCAATAGATGCCGCCTCAGACTAGCTGTTGGACTCTGATTTTGGGGTCGTGGCTCTTTTACGGACAAAAGAGAACTTCACCCACCTTGACATGCTGCTTGCAATGAGTCTGGTGATTGCTTCTTAACCCATTCTTGTGTAATTAAGAGGCAGAAAAGTGGCTACATCTTATCACCAGAGGAGTGGGTTAATTTGACGTGTACTTCAAGATTGCATTGGACATACTAGAAATGCATGTCTGATGGTGAGCTTAAGATTTAAGCTTGTTGGCACTGTTTTGTGCCTTTGTTTTGATGCTATCTCTAGTGATCCTTCCATTTCGGCCAGGTTGGTGTAAAAGTTTTATGTAATCTGCAGGCCTCAGCATGCTCCTCTGCATCAGTATGCAGAATAGAAGCTAAAGGTGACTACAAGTGGAGCCCTTGCTGAGGCATCAGCATTATCAGTGGGAAGGCCTGTCATATCTCTATTTGAATTCAGTCCCTGTAAATTCGTATGTATAAGAGTTCCATTAGTAATTGAAGAAAGTATGGCCTCCATTTAATAGCTAAACAGCTAATGATCAGATGAAGGCAGCATTAACCATTTTACCATGATCGGTATGTGACATGCACGAGTCGGTGAACACATCCAAGTAGTACACCGGAGCATGTCATGCCCGTGTAATTTAAGTGGTCTGTTACAGTTCTATCTTTGACGTAGCAAATCAATTGTGTCATGCTGATTTTTTGGCCTAATGTCTTGCTGATTAGAGATTCTGCTGCTGCATGTCAAGACAGCATGTGGACATGCTGGTTTTCTACCTTTCTTACTTGCTGTTGAAATAATTATGTTCTGTAGTCAACCAGAGTTCTCATTTTAATGGGTCTGAGATCTCCTAGGTTTCCTTTTTCTTTAGCGAAATTCTTTGTGCACCGCGTGTGGTGCAGAAAATCGCGCACCACGTGCAGTGATTTGCACGTGTGGGGCCGGTAAAATTTTTTTTTTTTTTTTTACCCCCTGACATCTGTGGGTCTGCATGTGAGCGAATCACCACCGCACGTGCGGTGTGCGGTGCGGTGCAGAAAGAATTGCTCTTTTCTTAATTCCAAACTATATGTTCACAGAAGCTTGAAAGCCCTGATATGTTGATCCCAGGATTTGAGACACCAAATTAGTGGTGATGGTGAAGATACTGAATCAGAACGTCAAACTCTTCTCTATGTGGCTGTGCAGGTGCAGTGGCAAATATCTCGACAAAAACGTTTGTGGAATTTAACATGTATTTTGGTTCAACATTGATGCGTATACTGTATCTTGTATGAACGGGGGCATCCGAGCTTCCCCTGGAACAGGGTGAATCTAACGTCTTTGGTGCAATTGCTATCTGAGCTGCTTGTTTGGTGCAATTACTGTTTGCACCGGAGAGAGTTAAGGCACTATTATAAGTGTATTAAAGTGCTGCACGGTCCATGGTCTCGTGTCTAATAGCAGTGAATAGCGGTGAAAATCTGGAATTGATGTGTTAAAAGAAGAGCTGTGCTTCGGTAGGTTGGAAAAGTCATTTGCAGTCAATCGTCTTCCAGCATTTACGTTGTTTCGTTACGTGGCACAATTCATATTTGCGGATACAAAGGGAGCAATAAGATTACAAAAACACAGTGAATTTTTGAGTTGCAAAAGTTTTTCTTTTTTCTTTTTTATAAAAAGGACATTGCTTATGCAGTTTCTGTCGGTTAATTCTCTAGGATCATTCATATCCTTAGCATCAGTCCCCTCAATCATATCGAAACATGGCCGTGAAGAAACATGTCAGTGAATTATGTGGATGTCATTAGATTCACGTTAGTTCTCTAGCATCATTCATATCCTTAGCATCAGTCCCCTCAATCATATCAAAACATGGCAGTGAATTATGTGGAAGTCATTAGATTCATGTTAGTTCCTCCTTTAATTGTGCCTTTGTTTTTCAAGTTCCAGTCTTGAGAGTTACGACCCTTCCAACGTATTAATTGGGAAGGTACTGTTGCTCCCGCTTATGTTTACGAGTCTTTGCTCAAAGCTGGTTCTGCTGTTTCATGCGAATAATTTTTGTGAAATCACAGAGCTGGTCATGGTAATGTTGTTTTTTTATTGGAGTTGAGATAATATCTGTAATTCTTCCAATGATCCGTCTGGATTCATTCCTGCCTTCCTAACCTATAAATTGGAAAGATGCTCTTGCCCCCGCTCATGTATATCAGTCTTAGCTAGAAGCTGGTTCCGCTGTTTCATGCGACTGCATCACATATTAGCTTGAAGTTGATTATTTTAATTTTGGGCATCTTCATGTGCAGGAATAAATTGTTTATGGATGAACTAAAAAGTAAAGAGAATAGCAAGTGTTGGGATATACCGACCGACCCTACTGCCGGCTCACCAGTGCCGATCCGTCCTCAACACCGACTCTACTACGGGCCCGACCGACTTCGCCCGACCGACGGTGGGCAACACCGACAGTGACTACCGATCGTGCCCGATCGGAGTGGATCGGCCTAACGGGCCAACGTCGCCTCTGATCACCTGAGGGCCGATCTCCCGTGACCGACTTCCTATCGGGTGGGACACCGCCGACTAACCATCGGTTTGGATACCTGACGTCCCACCTCTACAGGTCCTTTTAGACGCCGAATGAGCGGCATGAGCTGCAGTCCTATCAAGCAAACGTCGTACGAACGCCAGGAGACATTCCACTGCCAGAAAACCTGGGGCGCTGTCCTGCCAAGGACGCAAATTAATTTCTAGGACCTGTCAACTCGTCAACGACGTGACAACCTCCGGTGATTTGACAACTCTCCAGTTGTCTACATCACCCATGGCGAGGCCATACCACCTCCCACTATAAATCGGGAAAGGCAACAGTGCTAGAGAGGTCCCTTCGAAAACTTCCAAGCTCTCCTTCTCCCCCTCTCTCTCTCTCGTTGAGCTCCTTGTTTCCTTTTCGCTGTTGCCTAGTCTCCTCTCTGACTTGACCGTCGGAGGGTCCCCGCCGGAGCCGCCTCCGGTCAGTGTGGACTTTCTTTTGCAGGCGCTCGTTCTCGGTGACCAGGCGATGAGGGGATTGGCCGCAACAGATTGGCGCGCCAGGAAGGGGACTGAGGATCTCGCAGTGACAAGTTGGTGCTTCGTTGACAGCACCAGGGATTGCGACCCCCACGAAACTTGAAACATCTTTCAAGATGACAAAGACAAGAGCTCAACGATCGAGGGTCACTGGATCGGCGAGGCGCTCTTCCCATCGGGAAGAGGTCTCTCCTCCACCCTCCATGGTGGAACCTAGCTCTCCGCATCCCACAGTGACCACGGAGATACAGATCGCGGCAATCGTGCGGCAGATAACCGTGCTGACAGACGCGGTCAAAAGCCTTCAACAGCAACCGGTTCGGCAGCCGCCTTCACCGGTCGAGCAACCGGCGGCGCGCCCGATGCCCTCCAGGAGCAGCCGCCGACGTCCGCACCGGTCTCCGTCGCCCCCTTCGGAGCACCTATCTCAGTGCTCCCACCAAGAGGAGGAGGGGCGCCCGCGGCGTGACACCCGTCGGTCTCGACGGCCTTCTCCTTCCCAGCTGGAACGAGCAAGGAAGGAGAAGCGACCGCAAACGCCGTCCGCCTCTCTCTCAGACTCTTCCGGAGACTCCACTCTTGGGGTCTCCCAGCACCAACGGATCGACGACTACGAACGCAGGATCGAAGAAATCGACCGTCGGCTTGTCCAGCTGCAGGTGGACGGACAGAAGTCTTCAAACGACGTCAACTTCCAGACCGTCCAATCCCTCTTCCGACTCATCCTCGATGAACCGATCCCCAGTCGGTTCAAGATGCTGCACGTGGAGCCTTACGATGGCTCCACCGATCCAATCGACCACCTGGAGAGCTACAAAGCTCTCATGACGATTCAAGGGGCAACCGACGCTCTCCTTTGCATCGGCTTCCCCGCCACACTCCGCAAAGCTGCCAAGGCCTGGTACTCCGATCTTCGATCGGCAATTGTCCACTCCTTCGGGCAGCTCGAGCACTCCTTCGTGGCCTACTTCAGCACCAGCCGGAAGCCACCGCGAACATCGGACAACCTTTTCTCCCTCAAACAAGGAGAAAACGAGACGCTCCGATACTTCGTGGCGCGATTCAACGCGGCCACGCTTGAGGTTCAGGACCTCAATGAAGACATGGCCATTTCGGCCATGAAGCACGGGTTGAGGGCATCCCGTTTCACCTACTCCCTGGACAAAACCTTCCCCCGAACGTACGCTGAATTACTGGAGCGCACATACAAGTACATGCGCGTGGATGAAGGAGCTTCCGACCGGCGTCTGGCCGAGCCCAAGGGCCCGAAGGAGAAGCGGAGGAAGGGTCGGGACCCTGCTGTGCCTAGCAGGCCCCCGACCGACAGTCGGGTCTCACCCCCACGACGGAACCAGAGGTCGCCCTGACGGCGGAGCCTAAGGCCGACACATCCCAGGTACGACTCCTACACTCCTCTCTCCGCTTCTCGTGCACAGATTTTGATGGAGATCGAGGGCGAAGAGTACCTGTGACGGCCTCCGCCTCTGAAGGCAAAGGGCCTTGACCGACGGAAGTACTGTCGATTCCATTGGGGCCACGGCCACAATACCGAGCAATGCATCTAGCTTAAGGATGAAATTGAGGCCCTCATACGTCGGGGATACCTCGACAAGTTTCGGAGGAATCTGCCGACCCGGTCCATCATCGATCAACGACCCCAGCCGACTGAAGAAGCGATGAATAACCGACCTACGGTCGGGGTCATCGATATGATTTTCAAACGACTGGGCCCGAGGACGTCTGCTGGAGGAGAGTCGACGAAGAAGCCACGCCCGGATGATGTAATTATTTTTACAGAAGAAGATGTTCGGGGCATCCAAACTCCCCACGACGACACTGTTGTTGTCTCGGCAACAATAGCGAACTATGATGTAAAAAGAATCTTTGTAGATAATGAAAGTTCAACGAACGTTTTGTTTTACTCGATCTTTTCTCGGATGCGACTATCGACCGACCGACTCAACAGAGTCTCTACGCCCTTGATAGGCTTCGCTGGGGACGCTATCACGATGGAAGGAGAAGTGACTCTACCCGTGACGGTTGGTACCGAACCACGACAAAGCACAGTCCATTTGACTTTCACGGTCGTCCAGATGTCTTCGACCTACAACGCCATACTTGGAAGATCCGGACTAAACGCCCTCAAAGCGATCGTCTCGACGTATCATCTTCTGGTTCAGTTTCCGACCAAAAATGGAGTCGGGGAGATGCACGAAGACCAACAGCTCGCCCATCGATGCTTCTAGATCTCTGCTCAAACTGACGAGTTGAAGGGCTCCCTAACGATCGACAAGCTAGACCAACGGGAGGAGGAAGAATGGGGTTCACCGGCCGAACAGCTCGTTCCCATCTCGATAGCGGAGAATTCCGACCGACAGGTATGGGTCGGGTCTCAGCTACCCGACCCAGAATGACAACGGTTGGCAGAGCTGCTGAAGGCTAACGTCGACATATTTACTTGGTCGGCAGGAGATATGTCGGGCATCCCCCCGGAGACAATCACCCATCGACTCAACATTGACCCAACGATGAAGCCGGTGAGGCAGAAGAAAAGATCTTTTGCTCCTGAAAGACAGAAGGCCATCGACGAAGAAGTGGACAAGCTACTCGAGGCAGGCTTCATCAGGAAAATTACATATCCCCATTGGCTTGCCAATGTTGTCATGGTGAAGAAAGCCAACGAAAAGTGGAGGATTTGCATCGACTACACCGACTTGAATCGGGCCTGTCCGAAGGACAGCTTTCCACTTCCGAAGGTCGACCAGTTGGTGGATGCGACGTCTGGATTTCGACTGCTGAGCTTCATGGACACCTTCATCGGGTACAACCAGATCTGGATGGCACTCGAAGACGAGGAGCACACTGCCTTCGTGACCCCCAAGGGCCTCTACTGCTACAGAGTAATGCCTTTCGGACTGAAGAACGTCGGTGCCACCTACCAACGACTTGTCAACAAGATCTTTAAGGATCAGATCAGGCGCAACATGGAAGTATATGTCGACGACATGCTGGTGAAGAGTGCGCAAATTTCGGATCATGTCCGAGATCTCGAAGAAACCTTCCACACTCTACGATGACACTGGATGAAGCTGAACCCGACTAAGTGCACCTTCGGAGTGACCTCAGAGAAGTTCCTCGGATTCTTCATCTCGCAATGGAGAATCGAGGCCAACCTCGAGAAGATCAAGGCCATCATCGATATGCGACATTCGGACACCAAGAATGAGGTGCAGCAACTCAACGAAAGGATCATCACGCTCAGCCGATTCATTTCTCGGTCGGCTGAGAGATGCCTCCCATTCTTCAAAACCCTGCGACAGGCCAAGCATTTCTCTTGGCCGGACGAGTGCCGACAGGCCTTCGAGGAACTGAAGAAATACCTGGCTTCTCCGCCACTCCTTGTAAGATCGGAGGTCGGGGACATCCTGTACCTTTATCTAGCTACCTCCCCGGAGGCAGTTAACTCGGTGTTCGTCCGAGAGAACGAGAACCGAGTTCACCAACCGATATATTATGTCAGCAAAGTGCTTCACGAAGCCGAGACTCGGTACTCGAAGGCAGAGAAAATGATTTTCGCTCTGGTCATTTCGTCACAGCGGCTCCATCCGTACTTTCAGGCACATGCTATCATGGTCCTCACCGACCAACCCCTGAGAGCAATCCTGCATCATCCTGACACATCGGGACGACTGGCGAAATGGGCTGTGAGACTGAGCAAATTCGACATCCAATACCGGCCGCGGCCTGCTCTCAAAGCCCAGGTTCTGGCCGACTTTGTCACCGAATGCCCGATGACCGACCGACCGTTGAAAAAAGGGGGCCCCGAGGAGGTCGGGACCTCCGAATGTGACCCCGATTCAACCTGGGTGTTGCACATCGACGGAGCCTCCAACGCTCGAGGGAGCGGGGCTGGTTTCCTGCTCACCAACTCGGAGGGAGTGGTTACCGAACACGCCCTCCGATTCGACTTCAAGGCCTCCAACAATCAGGCCGAATATGAGGCGCTCGTCGCGGGCTTGAGGTTGGCACTGGAGCTCGGGGTCGACCGACTCAAAGTCTTCTCCGACTCTCAATTGATCGTTGGACAAATCCAAGGCGAGTTCGAGGTGCGGGATCCGACCATGGTCAAATACCACCAAAAAGTAAAAGATCTCGTGCCACCCTTCAAGTACTTCGAGATCTTCCACATTCTCAGGGCAAAAAATGCTCGGGCCGACGCGCTCTCCAAGCTCGCGACATCCGACTACGGCACCTTGGGCCGGACGTTCGTGGAAAGTCTTGAACGATCGAGCATCGATAAGGTCGAAGAGGTGCTGTAATTGACGGTGGAGCCGAGCTGGATGGACCCGATCGCTCAGTATCTGACCGATGGATCTACCCCCGAAGACCCCGTGGAAGCCAAACGACTCCGGTGGGTGGCTTCCCAATATGTGATGATCGACGACCGATTGTATAAAAGGTCATTCTCTCTTTCCTTACTGAAGTGTCTGGGGCCGACCGACGCAGACTACGCTCTCAGAGAAGTACATGAAGAAATCTACGGCGATCAATTGGGGGGCAAGTCCTTCGCTTACAAAGTCCTGCGACAGGGCTACTACTGGCCCACTATGAAGAAGGACACGGCTGAGTTGGTTCGGAGGTGCGAACCGTGCCAAAAGTATGCCAACATACAGCACCAACCCGTCGGCCAGCTTGCTCCGGTCGTCGCCCCGTGGCCCTTCGCCCAGTGGGGAATCGACATACTCGGACCCTTTCCTCCGCCATCCAGACAACGAAAGTTCATTGTCGTCGCGATCGACTACTTCACTAAGTGGGTGGAAGCCGAACCCTTAGCGCAAATCACTGAGCGTAAGATGGAGGACTTCGTGCAGAAGTCCATCATTTTCAGGTTCGGACTGCCAAACACCATCATAACCGACAACGGGCGACAGTTCGACAACCAGGACTTTCGAGACTTCTGTGCAAAGTTTCAAATCACGCACCGACTAACCTCGATCGGGCATCCACGGTCCAACGGTGAGGTCGAGGTGACCAACCGAACCATACTGCATGGGCTCAAAATCCAACTAAATGAAGCCAAGGGCCTCTGGGTTGAGGAGCTGAACTCCGTCTTGTGGGCATATCGGACAACACCCCGGGTCTCGACCGGAGAATCACCTTTCAGCTTGGCCTATGGAACGAAAACCATGATCCCGCTGGAGATCGGGCTGCCATCAACTAGGGTTGAGCAGTATCGTGAGCCGGACAACTTCGAGTGTCGGAGGGCCGACTTGGACCTCTTACCCGAGCTTCGACGCGAGGCACAACTTCGTATGGCTTCCTACCGACAAAAGGCGGCCCGATATTACAACGCCAGGGTGAAGCCGAAGCTCTTCCGACTCGGAGACCTGGTCTTGAGAAAGACGGAGGTCTCGAAACCCCTGGATCGGGAAAAGTTATCCCCGAACTGGGAGGGACCCTACAAGGTAGCCGACACTTACGGACCGAGAGCTTACCGGCTGGAGACCCTAGAAGGGACGGCCATCCCACGGACTTGGAACGCCGACAATCTGAGGTTGTACTATCAGTGAACTCTGTATCTCTCCATTTGGAATACGAACTCAGTTTTAAACTTCGGAGTCTAGAATTTCGACTCTTCGACTGTTGTTCGACGCTCGCCAAGGGATGCGAGTCCCCGACGTCCCGACTCGGACTTGACGATCCACTACGAACCGACGGACCGACTGCCAACGATGCATTGGACGCTTAAAGGACCGACGCATCTGTGACGATGGGAGTTACACTCCTACATCTAAAAATCTCAGCCAAAATGATCGAACAGAACGATCGACCGACTTGCCGACCCGGCTCCGGCTGGGAAAGGCAAAGCGCCAATGCAACCGACGTCGTGTTCGCGACTTACCGACCAGGTCGCAATCGATCGAAGGGTATTCGGCTTACCACCGTTTATCAAACGGTGCGACGTAAGCACCCGACCTAAGTCTGGGTAGTGGGAACTCGATTTACCATCGCTTTCCCGACCAAACACGTCGACGCCGTACGATGATGTATCAGATGCCATCCGACTGATCATGTCGGACGACACTCGGGTCATCGGGGTGCACCCAAAGGTCGGTCGACCTTCATCCCCGCGAACGACCTTCGACACTGCTAGCGCGCCCGACTCAACGGACTCGTGCCTGGAAGTCGGTCGACTCTCGATTCATGCCAGGACGACGTACGTTCGACTCTAGCCTACGTTTTACGACTTAGCGACGGACGATCGGCTCAGGCCTTAGGACGGGCGGTTAGTGATCGGAGTTCGTCTTGCCTACCCTATGGCGTGCTACCAGCTATCTCGACTGACAACTTTGGATGTCGTTAAGTGTCCTAATGTGGTACGTCGGGACTGCGACTCTCCGACCCTATGACTCCATGACTCTAAGTCGCAACACATCCTGACAGGCAAGAGAGAGAAGTTGAAAATGAAATTAAATTTTTTTAAAGTATATTCAGGTCTACAGAATTGGGCCGAAGCCCGATTATAAGTGCGCAAAGAAAAAACAAAAGAAGATAAGGCCGCGATCATCCTTCGGAATCAATCTCTTCGATCGAGGAAAGCTCGGGGATGATCGGTGTATCCACCATGATCGACGCTGAGTCGACGGTCGGTGCCGGATCGAAGGACGGCGCTGGGTCGGCGGTCGGCGCTGGATCGGAAGCCGGCACTGAATCGGGGATCGAAGCCGGGTTAGGAGTCAGGACCGTCTCTCCTTCGGTTATCTGCTCTGGGACGGTCTCTTCTGCCGCAGCGGCATCTCCCGACGACGGGTCGGCCACCTCTTCCGTAGCTTGGTCCTCGGCTCCTGGTGGAATGATACCACTGAGGTCCAGCTCTAGGTACAAGGCCTGGACCGCATCCCGACCATCCTCGTACCCCACCCGGTACGACGCAAAGCTGGTTTCCAGCAGTTCCTCCCGATATCTGTTGGAGCCACGAAAGTCATCCACCGCCCAACTCAGCGACTCCTTCGCCGACCTCGCCTCCGCTTCCACCCGATCGAAGGAGTCCTTCGCCGACTCCGCCTCTGCCTTTGCTATGTCGGCATCGGCTTGGGCGATCGACAAGTCCTCCTCGACCTTGGCGAGATTCTCCAGGCTGACCCGGAGCTGCTCGCATTCGGCCTCGAGCTCGACGGCGACGCCATCCCATTCGCGCCGCAGTCGGTGCGCGGTCCGACCCTTGCGCTTGGCTTCCTTTCGGGCCGACTTAAGTTCGGACCCGAGACGAGAAATCTCTTCTTCCAGCCTCGCCTCCCGGTCGGTCGACTGCTTCAGATGTTCGACCAGCACCGCCTTGTCAGCTTCGACGGTCGTTGCCCTGTCCTTCCAGGCCGCCCGGATGTCCCCAAACCTCCGGTACCCGGCCTCCAATTCGGACATAGTATAAATCAGCTGCAAACGTGGACTAACCGTCAGGAAGGCAAAATAATGAAGACAGTAAGAAGGAAAGGGACGGAGTGAAACTTACCCCGACCATGGTCGGATAAAATGAAGACAACATCTCGGTCACCTGCCGAGCCTTTAGAACCTCCACGTCGGCTGGGAGGAGGATCCCCTGACATAGCCTCCTGGCCAAGTTGTGGTCGGCCAGGGCTGACGCTCCTTCGGGGGCTCGAGCGCCAGATGATGCGGCGTGACTTTTCGACCTTGGGTCGTCAGTGGGGGCCATCGGGGCTTTCCCCCGATCGGCCGCCCAGGCCAGTAGATCGGGCAAGGAGGGGATGCTCGAGCTTGACTGAGCACCCCCCGTCGCAGTAGCAGGCGCCGACGGATGACGTTCGGGTTCCCGAACGGCGTTCGACGCCTCTTCAGTCAGTGAAATCACCGATGTTCCTTCGGCCGCTTCCTCCGCTGGCCGCTCCTCCGGTTGCTATGTCAGAGCCGAAAGTGCAATTACCAGCTCCGACTGATTGGCCGCCGACGCGACGACGGTCGGCGCTGCGGTTGAGGGTTTTTTTGGCGGCCGTGAGGATGCGGCCCCGGACGCCGGCCTCTTCCTCGCCGCGTACTGTCTGATTTCGGCATCGGTCGACCTCATCCTCGACGGCGTCCCTGCGATTTCGACAAGAGAATCAGTGTATGTTCGGGGACGAATGTGAAATGAAAAGACAATCGATGGATCGGGCAGTACCTAGACGGAGGACCAGGCTCAGGCCAGCATCATAGAGGGCTTGTTCGGTAACAAGCTTTCTCTGCTTCGGGACCGACATGTCCTTGAGTCGGTGGAAGTCCTCCCGATCGTCTGCCTCCACTCGGCTGTTCTCGTTTGCCTCGGTTCGAGGCACGCCCCAATGAGAAGGGAAGTTCCAGGGAGAAGAAGAGGAAACAAAGAAAAACTGGTTCTTCCACCCATAAATGGACGATGGAAGGCCAGTGATGAAGGAAAGACCCTTCCGGGGGTTGAAGAGCCACCACCCTCGGGCCTTAGGGTGGGGTCGGAGGACAAAAAATGCCCGGAAGAGAGAGATCCGAGGGTTGGTCGGTAGGAGCTGACACAACAGGGCGAAGCTGATTATTAGCCGAACTGAGTTCGACGCCAGTTGCGCCGGACAAAGTCCGTAATAATCTAGCAGATTCTGAACGAACTCCGGAATCAGAAGTCGAAGACCAGCTCGGAGGTCCTCGACGTACAAAGCTACCTGACCCGCGGGCGGGTTGTTAACCCGACCCCCGGCCCCAGGGGCGGAAAGTCGAAACTGCTCCGGGATGCGATACTGATTCCGAAGCCGATCAACATTCGGCTCCGAAAGCGAGGAAACCTCAACTTCCAGAGTCGACCGAAGGTCATCGGTCGGGTTTTCCAACCGAGCCTCTTGAGGTGGAGTTCTGGCCATGACACCGGAACCAAGGAGAAGACAAGACCAAAGAAGAAGAAGAAGGAGAAGGAAAAGAAAAGGTTTCAAAGAAAGCGAGAGTAGAGCAGAAGGGGGCACGAACCCCGGATGAACCTTTGCGAGAATGGGGTGGGAGCAGCTGCCGACGACGATGGAGAAACCGTTTGGGCAGAGTCTCCGCAGCAAAACCGTCAGAAATGAAGCTTTGAGTACAAGTGGCCCCATATATATAGGGTTGACTGACGGCTGGGATGTGGCCGCACCGACCGAGACCTCTCGGATGGTCGACACGTGATGGCATCCGGGCCCTCTTCCGGCCCGACGATTCGGCGCCCCCTCCCAGATCGGGCCACATCGCCTTCGTTAATGTGAAGGATGCCGGCCCAACGACCTCCTGACGCGTGGCAGCAGGGCCGCGCCCCAGAATTAAATCGCCTACGACGATTCGGGTCCCCGATGGGATGCCTGACGGCGGCCCACGCTCCCAAAGCTGGCGCCGGATGGCGGTTTGCGTTCCCTAGAAGGTGTCGGATGCCCGATCGTCTGACACCAGATCGTCTAACATCGGATCGTCCGACATCCGATCGTCTGACACCGGATCATCCGACACCCGATCGTCTGACATCAGATCGTTCGGCACCCGATCGTCTGACATCGGATCGTCCGACACCCGATCGTCTGACACCGGATCGTCCGACACCCGATCATCTGACATCGGATCGTCCGACACCGGATTGATTGACGGCAAGTCACCGAACGATGGGACACCTGACATTGATTTGTCCGGATCATCCGCTGGTGAGATCAGCAAATTTAAGGCGGGACGCAATAAAGAATCCACTCCTTTCACCCAACGCCCCACCCGCGTGGAGACGCGAGCCAATGTGACATCAGGCTTAGGAGTGGGGGGGGCAACTGTTGGGATATACCGACCGACTCTACTGCCGGCTCACCAGTGCCGACCCGTCCTCAACACCGACTCTACTACGGGCCCGACCAACTTCGTCCGACCGACTTCGCTCGACCGACGGTGGGAAACACCGACAGTGACTACCGATCGTGCCCGACCGGAGTGGATCGGCCTAACGGACCAACGTCGCCTCTGATCACCTGAGGGTCGATCCTCCGTGACCGACTTCCTATCAGGTAGGACACCGTCGACTAACCATCGGTTTGGATACCTGACGTCCCACCTCTACAGGTCTTTCTAGACGCCGAATGAGCGGCATGGGCTGCAGTCCTATCAAGCAAACACCGTACGAACGCCAGGAGGCATTCTCCTGCCAGGAAACCTGGGGCGCTGTCCTGCCAAGGACGCAAATTAATTTCTAAGACCTGTCAACTCGTCAACGACGTGACAATCTCCGGCGATTTGACAACTTTTCAGTTGTCTACATCACCCACGGTGAGGCCATACCACCTCCCACTATAAATCGGGAAAGGCAACAGTGCTAGAGAGGTCCCTTCGAAAACTCCCAAGCTCTCCTTCTCCCCCTCTCTCTCTCGTTGAGCTCCTTGTTTCCTTTTCGCTGTTGCCTAGTCTCCTTTTTGACTTGACCGTCGGAGGGTCTCCGCTGGAGCCGTCTTCGGTCAGTGTGGATTTTTTTTTACAGACGCTTATTTTTGATGATCAGACGATGAGAGGATTGACCGCAACAGCAAAGATGCTGAAACAAAGAAATTAACTCAATCAGGTTCGCACAATCCCATAAAACATGCCATCTTTAGCTTTCTGAGATACGGATGATCCCAAACTTCACTTCCACCGATGCTTTCTCCTCGTACCATCTCTAACCATAGACAGATATACCTGGCGAACAGCCTATCTAAGCTTCCAGACGGGAACTTGGTGGTTGCTTTTTGTCAGGAGATTTGTTGATATTGTAATCCTGGCTCGAACTTCTTGTCGTTAATGATCATATCCGGTATCATATTGCAGAGTTGATTAAGCATTTTCTTAGGTGTTTAAAGTTAATGCTCATGCTTGGGTTAGAAGACTCACGGGAAATTGCATGGGCTTGTTTGTATTAAGATTGTCAGAGTTTGCGGAACATAGTTTTTCCCAAGACGCTTTGTGGATCATTTGATGTCCTCTACGCTGTACCGAATGTCGACAAACTCAATCTTTTCCTTCTTTTTCTCTAGTCACTTATCGACTACCTTCATATTGTAGTGAATGTGGACGAACTCGTTAGGAACTGCAAAACATACATAATATAAATTAATAGCTGATGTATCTTTGCCCATATGTTGAACGAATATCAATCTCATGCTTGTAATTGTTTTTATCGATTATTCGATAGCAGTGTTGTCTGGTTGAAGCATTCAAGTTTGTGTTGTCTTAATGCAATTTCTTTTTAGAGGTACATTCTGTATAATTTTAGTATATATGTACAAGCAAATCTCAGAGTGGCGCTGTGCCTCACCTGCTGACTATGTTACATGTTAGGTTTGATGTCTCGAGATTCGATTTACATTGAGCCTACAGTGAGATTCGCGACGAAAAACAGAGTCCAACGAGATCAAGATCACCTCAAATAGAATTCGGACAGAGAAGATACGCACGAGAGAAGTCGGCACGGAACTCGGAATGGAGGACAGCCGGCAGCCGGTGGTGGGCTGGCAGAGTGGCTGCAGTGTGGCCACGTGCGGTGGTGCATGGCCCAGGTGCAGCAGTGTGCGGGCTGGGTGCACTGGGCGCGGCCCAGTCCCGGGCGCGTAGGGTGCTGCCCAGCACGCGGCCCAGGCCCGAGAGTGCGGGGCACGGCCCAGGCCCAGATGCGCACGCGCAGGCGCGACCCAGGCTCACGCGGCCCTCGCTGGGAGCCCTAACCCGATCCATCGTGGATCGGGCGATGCATAGAGAGGCCTGTGAGCCGAGGGGGCGTTTTCCTTCGGTTTCTCATGGTCCACCATGAACCGCGCGGTGTTTCCCACGTGTTTTTCATGGTCTATGGCACTGTTTCATGGACCAATCACGATTGGATGGTCCTGATCGCTTCCGATCGAGATCCAACAGTTCCAGAAGTTTTCTGAGCCTTGTTTGGGTTTGATTAGGATTCCTAATCCTAATCTAAGTCAGGTTTAAAGCCTTTAAAAGGGCCTGACGGTGAACAGGGACGGTGTGGTTTTGTGGTAGTCGTGCACAGCTTCATCAACTGCGGAAAACCCGTGAACACCCGTGGAAAGAGAGAGAGGCTGAGATGCTGAGAGGAGAAGGAGCAGGGAGGCTCGTGAACAGCGGACAGCGATCACTTCAGGGGTTCAGAAGGGTCTTTCTAGAGAGAGCTTTTGTGAGGGAGAACTTCCTGTGAGGGAGAAATTGGATGTATGAGGGTTGAGGGTGAGATCTTCTCTTGTAATATTTCTTTTTCTCATAGTAAAGTTTGCATGCCCTGTGGAAGCGAGCTCTTTTTTTGGCTGATCCACGTATTTTGATTGTTTCTGTTTTATTTTTTCTTTCTTCCTGTTGTATCGCACGGTATCGAAAAGATCTTGAGAGGTGGTGTCCTGACCAGACATCCACCCTACAAGTAGTATCAAAGTAAGGCGGTATAAGGACGCAGATTGCAGCGGTGGTGAGCAAGACTGAAGATGAAGAAGACAAGATCAATCAAGATGGAGATCAACAAGTTTGATGGAAAGAGCAATTTCTCCTTGTGGCAGGCAAGGGTGAAGAATGTGCTCATCCAACAAGGATTGATTGATGCTCTCTTATGCGAGGAGAAGCCGACCATCATGAAGGTACAGGATTGGAGATGGCTACAGATGCAGGCGGTGAGTACTATCCATATGTACCTAGCGGATGAGGTGGTGATCCATGTGCTTAGCGAGATTTTTTCGATAGTGCTATGGTCGAAGCTCGAGGAGTTGTATATGGCGAAATCTCTCACCAATACTCCTTTTCTCTGGAGGCAATTCTACCAGCTACAGATGGTTGAGGGACAGCATGCAGGAACATCTCAGCCACTTTCAGAAAATCTTCACCGATCTCTTCAGCATTGGTGAAAATATTGAGGAGAAGATCAGGATGCTGATTTTACTAGCGTCGCTTCCTCCTTCGTATGAGTCCTTGGTGACTGCTCTTCTAGTGAAAAAGAGCACAATCAAGATGGATGAGGTCACCGTGGTGATACTCCAGAACGAAGTTCTCAGGAGGGAGAACTCAGCTTCGAGCTCAGGTGGGGTAACTCAGCTTTGGTGGTTTCTAGAGGAGCAGGAAGTGGTAGACAGAGTGACAGGAGATTGCGACGAGAGCGGTCTAAGTTTAGGAGGGATTTGAGCAAAATCAGGTGTTACTGGTGTGAAGAGTTGGGGCATCTAGCCAGAGATTGCCCTCAACTCAGGGATTAGACGATGGCTGCTGTAGCGACGGTCAGTAGCGATTCAGAGGGAGATATCCTTAAGATATCTGACAAGGTATCTACTTTTTTCCAGTAGTGGATTTTAGATTCTACATGTACCTATCATGTATGTTATAGAGAGAAGCAATTTGACTTCCTAGAGAACAGAGAAGGCACTTTTTATCTACTGGATGGATCATGCTGTGCGATCAGAAACATTGAGATGGTCAGTTGGAGGACACATAATGGTGCAGTGAGGAGATTGGAGGAGGTCTGATACATACCTGATTTCAGACGAAATTTTATCTTATTGAGTAGACTGGATTCGAGAGACTACATAATGATAGCTGGTGGAAGAATCCTGAAGGTGCTGGGCGGTGATAGAATTATTCTAGAGGGGAAGAAGGGGAGGAGAGGATATTATTATCTAACAGAAAGTCCAGTGCGAGGTGGAGCTTCAAGAGCTAGGAGGAGCTCAGAGCGAGGTAGAGCTCCAGGTGGAGGTGGATCGGGACGAGACAGGAGACTTGGATGGATGAAAGGCGATATTGTAAGGTGAGATTTTTATTATCACAGGATGATGCCCCGAGCAGGTCTCAGGTCAGGAGGAGCACAGCATACAACGGAGATGGGATCAAGCGGCTTGGCTCGACTCTCATGTTTATCCATCCATGATCAACAGACGATTGCCCCAAGGCATGGGGTCGAGGAGATCCAGAAGCTCTCGGAGTCAGAAGGAGGTCGAATATCGAGTCAAGATGGAGATTGTTAGGATTCGATACCTTGAGATTCGGTCCATATTGAGTCCACAACGAGATCTACGACAAAAAATAGAGTCTAACGAGATCAAGATCATCTCAAATAGAGTTCGGATGGAGAAGATACGTACGAGAGAAGTTGGCACGAATTCGAAGCGATGGAGGACCATTGGCGGCGGCACGGCCGCATGCGATGGTGCGCGGCCTAGGTGCGGTAGCATGTGGGTTAGGCCTGCAGGGCACGGCCCAGGCCTAGCGCGCGGTGCGCGGCCTAGGCTCGGGCATGCGGGGTGTGGCCCAGGCCCAGGCGCGCACGTGCAGGCACGGCCCAGGCCCATGCGACCCGCACTGGGAGCCCTAGCCCGATCCACCGTGGATCGGGTGGTGCACAGAGAGGCCTGTGGACCGAAGAGGCGTTTTCCTTCGATTTCTCGTGGTCCATCGTGGATCGCGCAGTATTTCTGATGCGTTTCTCACGGTCTATGGCACTGTTTCATGGACCGATCGTGATCGGACGGCCCTGGTCGCTTCCGATCGAGATCCAACAGTTCCAAGGGTTTTCTGGGCCTTGTTTGGGCCTGATTAAGATTCTTAATCTTAATCTAAGTTAGGTTTAAGATCTTTAAAAGGGCCTGATCGTGAACAGGGACGGTTTGGTTTTGTGGTGGTTGCGCACGGCTTCATCAACTGCAGAAAACCCGTGAACATCTGTGAAAAGAGAGAAAGGCTGAGACGCTGAGAGGAGGAGTAGGGAGGCTCGTGGACAGCGGACCGCGGTCACTTTAGGGGTTCAGAGGGGTCTTTCTAGAGAGAGAGCTTTTGTGAGGGAGAACTTCTTGTGAGAAAAAAATTGGATATATGAGAGTTGAGAGTGAGATCTCTTCTTGTAATATTTCTTTTTCTCATAATAAAGTTTGTATGTCCCGTGGAGACGAGCTCTATTTTTTGTTGATCCATGTATTTTAAATATTTTTATTTTATTTTATTTTTTTTTACTGTATCATGCGGTATCAAAAAAATTTTAAAATTTAATATCCTGATCAGATATCCACCCTACATTACCTACTCCCATGCGCTGTTTAAAACGGAGCATCTCCATCTTGGACAATGCCATGATCTGCTTGCTGTTGTATGGTGAGAACCTATTATTTGATTCTGTTTAAAGTCTCACTTCTCGAAGAAGAACCAAGTCGCATATCAAATTTTTTTTTGTTTGGATCTCATTAGCTTACAATAATTAAAAAAAAAATAAGAATTGCATCTCAGATACAATCTTCTGATGGTCATAGAAATCTCAATATCTGTATGATTCAGAGGATTTAGGCACCATTATTCCTCTATATATCCTATAACTATCTATCTGTCCCGTTGCATACTTGTTAGCATGTCTGCTTACTTGTCGACCTCATTTTATCACTAAAGCTCCAAAACATGCACAACACCACCTCATGTCTTGCTCCTACAATGCTAGAAAAATCATTATACTGTAGATTCTTGTAATCTAGTAACAGTCTATATGGTCATGATTTTGGTTAGTCAATGCACTGAACTTCTATTGTTGGCTGTCTCAAGTATTAATAAAAAGTCAAGATGACGTTCACAAGTAGACTGACTTAGTCATAGAAATAGCTGTAATTCTTATAATAGGTTCAAATATTTAGCTGGTGAGTCACTAGTACGTAGAGTCGAGGAACTTTTCACGTATTAATCTTTGACAACATATATCCTCTGATAAACAACATAAAAAATTCTCATGGAATGATCTCCGCTATTTGTTGGTAGTTGTGGATTGAGATGCACAAGATTTGGATAGATAATTAACTATTTTTTAAGCTCGTAAAAAGGTTTGGAAAAAATAATTATTCCGTTTAAAAAGTTCCGACGGTGCAACTAAACATTGTTGACCCCGCCTCGCTCACTCTAGCTGTTTCCGCTTGTTTCTTTCCCTTTTTAAACCGAGAATCCCAACGGTATCCATTTCGATCCTTCCCGCGTTCCAGCTCTCTCTCCCCCTCTCCCTCTCCCGCTAATTTGGATCCACGTCTGGCCCTCTTCGTGCGGCTTCAAATATGGCCGCAAATGCCCTCCCCCTCTTCCGGAGGCGCCACCGGTGCTGCCCAAACTCCGCCAAAAGCGCCATCTTTCTCCTTCTCCTTCCTTTTGATCGGCCTCCTCGCCTGCAGAGGCCTCCCCTTGGAGCGGACGGCCGCCCCGCTTCCCAGCTTCGGGAGTCCGATCGCCCCAAAGGTCTTTCGACTCTTTTGGGGCTCACTTCCTGTCTGGTTTTGATCTCTCTTTGGGTTATACGTTGAAAATTTTGGAGCTTGGAGAGTTTTCAGGCCCGGGTTTGAGTTCTTGGGTTTTTTCTTGATCTGGTTGGATCTTTTTGTGACCTGGGCCTGAATAATCTCGCACTGGATGTTGAAAGTTTGCAGCTTTTGAGGATTTCGCGGACTTGGGCTCAATTTGATCTGTGTTTTTGTTGGAAAAGATGGATCTTTTCGAGTGAAATCAACGACTGGATCAATTTGGCTTTCCTGTGCCTGTCAAGTGTTCGAGTTCTTTCGATGAAATTTTGGACCTTGGTTTGGGGTGTTCTACCTATTTGGTAACTGCGGTGGGGGAAGTATTTGGAGGTTCGGAGGTTGCGTTTGGATAATAGGTAGAAGCTTTGGAGGCTCGGGGGAGGACTCCAGCGGTTATCTGGGTGGTGTTTTGAGAGATGAGCTGCTTCCCCTGTTTTCAATTTGGCAATAAGAAGAAGCAGCATGGCTCAAGGAAGGAGACAGCTTCAGCTGCATCAGGTTCTGTTAACGGCAGAGGCTTGACAAATAAGCCTGGTGAGTTTCTCTTGCCTCCTCTTTGATCAAATCATTATCCCATCGATGTTAGTTTCTAACAAATGTATCCTATATTCTACCATAAGATGATAAATGGAGATGCTGGTTTACATGTTCAAAAACCATTTAGTTGCATCGTATTACTACCAATTCGTAGATTAGTTGTCGTTCATTGTTATTCCTTTCATCACCTTTTCATGCTGTAAATGAAAAAGTAAGCAAATTGTGAACGATAAGACAATGGTTCTAGTCCCTTCAATGTGTGAGGTTACATACTCGGTCACCAAGATACCTTTCTTCTGTGTGTTGAAAATGGGAAGTGAGAACAGTACCAAATGACAACCTCTGGATATGCAGGTAAGCACCAGGTGGTTTCAAGCATGTGCATAAACCCCTTTAACTTTGTCAGTGGAAAGTTTGAATTAATTGCAACTCACAAAGATGTAGGCTTAAGCTCTGACTTGATTGGAAGTAGACTTTTCTCTCATGAAGTTTTTCACAGGAATGAGAAGCACATGTTGTCAGATGAATAGATCATATTTTATTTCTTTCATCTCCCTAGATGAGCTCGGCCATGCATCTGCAACTAGATGATAAAAAACCTATCCACTATAGCAATCTAGGTCATCATGCATCCACAGCCATGATGACATAAATTTCAGGTTGCTTTTGCTTTTGCTAATTGCGTTCGTGTTTTGTTCTGAGTGGTTTATATTCACAACAAATCCAGTCCAGATTTTGGAAGTTTTAGAAAGGATTTTGACTGCTGGAGATAGTTTTACACATGTAAAAGACATACTACTTGATATTTTTCGCAGTGGATGATCACCTAAGCGATGCCAAGCTGTTGCTTGGATGTGGCTGGGGCAGAGAATCCAGTGCTAGGTGAGTCAAGGTGACTGCATTGTCTTTACGTTGCCTGCAACTAGAAACACTGTGTTACAAATCATGTGATCTCCGGCAACCGTTTAGAAGGAGTAGAGCCTCAACTCACCATCCTAGGTCAAAGTTACCCTTTATAGTTATCATTTGGATGTACACAGTTGGTGATAAATGTATATAGTATTTTTAATTTTGGGAATAGAGCAATTATTCTTTTGATGGATATCTTGATGGAAAGACGGTGAACCTTGGAGCATATGGACTTTCAAGCAAAATTGAGTTGACGACTAGTAGGATAGGCATCTGAATTTAAACCCTGAATCTTTCCTTCTCATGATTACACAGAGTGATAGTAGAGCTTGTAAAGGTTATCTTTACAGTGCACCTTGGGGCATATGGTGCTTTTAACAAAATTTTAATTTTGTTTATCAAATATTTTGAGGAAAATACAACTACTGCATGGAGAAGAGAAAACCATTCCAAATAACACAAATTTAATCTATAGAACAATATATTTCCAGGCATGATTGATAATTGATACTGCAATACATTTCCAAGCATGATTGATTGTTATGCATTTAAATCTGGTAGTTATACTTTTAGCTACTGCTGGAATACATGCTTGGTATTGTAGAACTAAGTATTTTTAAGATGACGAGTTATAATTCAGGCAGCATTCAAGGCAGTGCTAATTCATATATGATCATTTAGATATGATCCCAATTCCAAATATAATCACTTCCAATCTAATATAATCTACTTTTTTATGAGAAGATATAGACTAAGAATATGTCACTTGCAACTCTTTCAGTGTCTTTCCTTCATGATTCTGAGCTTCATCCATGTAGGCAGTTTGTGCTTCTAGACAATGCGGTACTTCCTCTTGATTCATTCATTCTACTGTCACTGCCATTATTATCATTGACTTTGTCCAAATAAAAACGATTGCTGTCTCATATAAGAAGTGATGGATCTAATATCTTAAATCTCCCATATTAAAATGTTTAGAAGCTAAATATTAGCAGCTCTTTGTAGTATTTGATGAGTGGCTGACACCTAATCTGCTGCTTGAGGCAGGCATGAGCATTGGCCATTTTATTGAGTGAGCTATTTCATAGATAATGCAACTTCTACCTCAATTTAATTTCAGACTTAAGGTCTGGCCCATATCATGATGCACACATTTTGAAATATATGAACATTATTGACAAAACTAGGGAACCATGGCATCTTTATGCTTCTTATTCCTCATTATATTCTATCCTGTTTTCTCTTTCAGATTTCTGTTCTTCCAGTTCTTCCTCGTCTTTTTTCTTCTTAAACCTCTCCAATAGGAAGATCGTGCTATATCAGAGTACAGAGCAATTTATCAAACGGTAGAAGTCGATGAATATGAACAATGAATGTCCTATAAAGTGCATCGTGCATTTCAATGTACTTCTCATTAGTATAATGAAGAGAAAGAGAGTAGGTTATGCAGAAAAACTATCATCTTATGACTATTTTTATATGCATTTGTTTTTATGAAATGGAAATATGTTTATATTATATGCTGTTTGTTCACAAATTATGTTAAAATACAATTAAAATAATAAATAATTATGTTTTATTGAAATTCTTGTTTGATTGCTTTTTGTAATACTTGTTTTTGGAAAAACTAACAGATATTGGAACCCAAAAAATGAGTTTGTAAGAGACAGCTCTTCAATTCATTTCTCCATTACCCTATTCTGTGCAAAATCGGGACTTACAGTCAGCTGTCATTTAAAACTCACAGAAAGTCAACCAAGCCTTATATTTTTTTTTCATCAATCTTAATTTCTGTAATTATTTGTACCATGAGAGTATTACCTTAAGAAATTTGAACATTTTAGCTTATTAGTTGAATGCTATTGCTTCACACATATTTAGTGGTAAAGGTAAAAACTCAATTTAAAGAGAGCAGCAATAACAGAACCTTAACATTAATCTATCTTTTGATTAACCACTTTCTGCTTCTCATGAAAGGGTGGCTTGTGTCTAACATTCCCTTGCAGGAGTTCCCACACAGCAGGCCCTGAATGAAGAAAACCAGAAAGATAATGGCAATGGAAATATTGCAGCACGACAATTTACATTTCGTGAGCTTGCTACAGCTACCAAGAATTTCAGACCTGATAGTCTTTTGGGTGAAGGAGGGTTTGGTAGAGTTTATAAGGGTTGCCTTGATGGTGGCGAGGTAAATGGAACCTATGCTATGGTTTTTCTTTCTTTTTCTTTTTGTCGTTGTTTTTTTATTTCTAAGAGACCTTATTCTGTTGGGAATCGTTGTAAATTTTCTACTAATTTCATTCTATTCTGATCAGATTGTGGCTGTTAAACAATTAGACAGGAATGGCTTGCAAGGCAACAAAGAATTTAGTGTCGAAGTTTTAATGCTCAGTCTCCTCCATCACCAAAATCTGGTTAAACTTATTGGATATTGCGCAGATGGTGATCAAAGACTTTTGGTTTATGAGTATATGCCTTTGGGTTCTTTAGAAGACCATCTATTTGGTACAGCTGTTACATTCATTTAGTCATTTGCTTTCTTGTTAGCTTGTAATGCATTTATCAACCACGTAACTGTCTATGTGTTTTTGTTTCTTTTGATTTTTTTTTTTTTCAAATGCTCTAGCATTTAAAGCTTAAGGCTTCAACATATCCACTTCCTTCATCGATCAAATTCCACAGTATTTTTGAATTTATTGCTTCAGGCTTGCGCTTCATTTGGTTAGTAATGCATGGTTTTATTTTTCACAGATTTACCACCCAATCAGAAACCATTAAGCTGGTATACTAGAATGAAAATAGCTTTTGGTGCTGCTCAAGGCCTAGAGTACTTGCATGATAAAGCCAACCCACCTGTAATCTACCGCGATCTCAAACCATCTAATATTCTACTAGATGAAGATTTTAATCCAAAGCTCTCGGACTTCGGGCTCGCAAAGCTCGGTCCCGTCGGGGACAAGGTACATTTCTCCTCGAGGGTGATGGGCACATACGGCTACTGCGCACCTGAGTACGCAAGAACCGGCCATCTCACTCAGAAGTCAGATATATACAGTTTTGGAGTTGTTCTGCTTGAGCTAATCACAGGGAGAAGAGTCATTGACACAGCCAAACCAACACATGATCAGAACCTTGTCGCTTGGGTATGAAATCATGAAAACTCTTTCATGGACTCTTAATACCATTTCCATAGGTTGGTAGCATTCCATCAACTTAAATTTTTTTTTTTTTTTTTCATTTCAACAGGCAATGCCCATGTTCAAAGATCAGAGGAGGTTTCCAGAGCTGGTTGACCCACTTCTTCAAAACGAATACCCACCAAAAACTCTGAACCAAGCAGTTGCAGTCGCCGCAATGTGTCTTCAGGAAGAGGCTTCAGTTCGTCCGTTAATGGCCGATGTGGTCATGGCCTTGAGCTTCCTTACGACCTCCCCGGTCGCTCCTGAGATGAGCCCCCCTCCGGTTCTCCGGTCCCCAACAATAGAAGAGGGGTCAGAATATGAGTCGTCATCAGCGGATGAGGAGAGTTCTGTCGATCGCGAGCGTGCAGTTGCCGAGGCTATGGAATGGGGCTCTTCCAATTCAAGGCATCATCAGGGATCCAAACATGGAAGCGAGTCGTCGTAAAATGCATGGACTCAAGCTTGTTCATGAACTGCATTCATAACTCAGTGTCCTCCCAAAGCTTTCTTTTGCTTTCAGTGTGTGATGATTGTTATGGTTGTGTTGAGATTGGCAGCACATCGAGTGAGAGATTTCAGGTCATGTATTGGAATAGCAGGGCTTATATTTTCGCATTCCTGTTTCTATGCTGTGCCACAGAAGGCATGTCCTTTGTGAACCATGAGAACATATGACAAATATGTGCATTGTGATCTGGAACCAGGAGCTGTATTATATTGATTCAAGCATGCTAATTCTCTATTGGCTATTTGTGATCGAGTTAATGGTCACTTGTTAATGTTTATCAGGAAATCGGTCATGGTTGCTTCCTGCATTGCGAGGTATATATGTCTGTGTTTTGGTGCTGAGATGCAAGTTCCTGCGGGATTATTTATTAACTATTTGATGGTGCAAGGCACAAACTGTCCAATGTCCAGGTTGCCCATTAGCAGGCCATGGAGTAACCACTGGTACCTGGACTGGCCAACAGATCACAAGGAAGATCACTGCTCATCAGGCTTTTAGAATGGACGAAGAGCTACTGCATCATCATGGTTGGTGATAACTGCAAAGCTTTTGAGAGCGGATCAGTATAAATAAGTGTCCAGAAGATTCTTCATTCCTTCTAAATGGTGGCGGCATGGTAATGTTCCTAAAGATGTTTGATGGACTTTTAATATATCTTCCTCTGGAGGAGGAGGAAAAAAAAAATGGAGACGTGTATCTTTTGTTTGTCTTCCCTAGCTCAATATTAGAGTCAAAATAACATCAAACCTAGTCTATTGTATCAATGCAAGATTTTTAGTAATAACTGGATAAGTTGGCACCTTTTATAAAATGTTAAAAGTAGAACTAGCTATACATTAGAGTTATAGGAATGTATTGTAGGACAAAGAGACTCATTTTTATTCTCTTGAAAAATGACTTCAGACATAAAACCATAGCCTGACTTAGAGACTATCTCTAATCAGTAAAATATAAAATGAACTCTCAAAGAATGACTCCATCACCTATAAATTTGACTCCATTGCTAATTATATTCATTTGTTACTTGCAACCATATCAATTTTATTTTGATTTGCCATCTTTTTCTCCATGTGCTTGGGAAAACTCTCACCATCGCACATGCATTGCATGTGTTAATGTTAACAAATTAAATTATAAATTTTACCAAAAAAAATTAAACAATAACAGAAATTTATTTCTATTTGATATATAATTATAACCACTAATTACTCCACTCACGTCAACTATTCACAACTTTCCCTACCATGGAATCACACGTGCCAATCCGTAGCTACTCTTGACATATACACCAAAAAGGAAAGCTATGTCTTGTTCATTGGACGGTGCAGATCGAAGGATCTGCTCATCAAGAGTCCATCTCCAGACCTTCTTTCTGAGTCCGCGCGGATCTCCACCCATCCCCTCCCTCTCCCTCTTTTTCGGGCAAACCAAAGAAACGAAGAACACCGACAGCCTTCCAATGGCCGCCTGCTCTCTAAAACCATCCACATCCATCGCTCTCCGTCCTCTTCGTCTTCCCCGCCCCTTCTCCAAGAGCTCCAAGCCCACCCTTTTTTCGATCTCCTGCGGCCCCCGCGACCACCGTTGGCCGCTGCTTCGCGGCCGGACCCTCAGCACCGAGGCCATCCTTGCCGTTCAGGCCCTCAAGCGCGCCCTCGACGACGACTCCAAGGTCGAACAGGTCGTCTCCACGGCCTTCGTCCGCCTCCTCAAGCCCGACCTTGTCGCCGCCCTCGCCGAGCTCCGGCGGCAGGGCCAGTGGCGCCTCGCCGGCAAGGTGTTTGTCGCCGCGCGCAAGGAGTTCTCCTCTAATCCCGACTACTCCCTTTACGCCGCGATGGTCGCCGCGATGGCGAGAAATGGGATGCGGGAAGAGATCGGTCTCTTGGTGTCGGACCTGCTTGCGGAGCGGGAGAAGGGAGATGGGTTCTCGGCGGATGATATAAGAGGGTTGGCGCGGGTTGTCCAGGCTTTGATTGGGGTGGGGAGTGGGAAGGCCGTGAAGTATATGTACAGAGAGATGAAGAGAAGGAATTGTGTTCCCAACGAGTTCTTGTTTAAGGATTTGATGAGAGGACTCAGGGGACTGGGTGAGGGAGAGGCCGCCGATGATGTGGAGAGGGATTTCGAGGTTTGGTCAAATGGTGGGTCAAGAAGTGAGCTGCTACGTGTTTGATGAAATGCTCGGCCGAATGGAACAGGTTAGTTTACCTGCCCATTATTTTTTCTCCTTTAAGATGAAATTTTAGATTTTTCAGATGATTTGGACTCGGCTTGTTTGTTAGTCTACTTGACTGTTGACCCGGACATTTCTTTTATAATTATCATTGGTTTTCAAAATTATGAGCAATGATTCGCATGATTAATATAGATGAACTTTTTTGAGTGGATTTAACACTGGTGCTGTAGGTGAGTATATAAAGTACTGAAATGGATTTAAAAGGATAGATTACCAAAAAGAAAACTTAATTATCAAATTAACTATCAAAAAGCAAAACCCGATATCTCCTATGGGCTATGCCGAAAGGGATTTATTTACGGAAGTGTCGGAAACTTGGAATATGATTGGGTTTTGTTACTAAACTGTTGGAATAGGAGAAGATTCATGATTGTGCTTGCATTAACGGAAAACACATTTGGTCCGATCTCAAACAGTATCACAAATACTATAATTGGCTTGTGGTTAGCTCCAAAAAGGCCCATGTTATGGTGTCCTCTAGTAGACGTGGGCTTTGGGCCAAGTCCACTCCGATACCATTTCCTTCAATAGTGATTGCTGATTTTGATAGCACATATCTTTCTTACTTATGCTTTTTAAGCCACCATAGTTAGTGAAGATGCAATGCCTCTATTAGCTGCTGTGTCTATTTTGGTGGTGTCATCATCCCATCCTTCGGAGAATTAAGTGTCATCGACTTTGTCCTTGTGATGTTGCAAGGTAACTAACTTTTAATTGAAATTTTGACTATCTAGTTTTGCAGCTTTGATTTGTCTCTTTGTTTGACTGTTGGATTCTTGCCATAGGAAAGTGGCATTCATTATCTGTCCTTCACAAAGGCCAGAAGCTGCTCGCTTTATGAGAACAAAATATGAGGATGCTTTTGAATATTTACAAATAAATCTGCCCTTTAGAGACCTTTCCTGGTTTGGAAATTACGATGGTGAGCTCCTCTCAAAAGAATTACTGACACAATTGAGGCTATGGACCTTAATGAAGAGAAAGTAATACACAGAGGAACGTGACTAATACCTCTACTATATTATGTTCCTAGCTGGGTGTTAAAGCATCTCCCACCTTTTTTAATGTAATTGTTGAAAAATATTTACCTCTTTATGAAATGAACCCACCGTGTCTAAGCAAACTTTTTTTCCCCTCTCTCACCTATCTATAGGTCTCTCTCTGTCTGTCGGTCTTTTGTTGTTGTACGAGAGAGAACACAAATTTAGCAATCTAAAGCTGGAGCTCATCTTATGACGTTGCTCTTAAATATGCATCGAACATGCACAGTGCTAGTCATATTAACATGCATAGATCTTTTTCCATCATCAAACATTAATATCTTGAAATCGATAACCTAGAATGGACTGGCAAAAATGGGTTACCAGACCACCTCTTTTTCATAGGATGGTTGCCATTTTAGGTTGTATGGGAGTAGTAAATAATGCTTTAACTTAGAAGGAAGAAGATAGGCTGAAAATGCAACAAACATGCACTTTTCTGCTTCTGCTAGAATATTTTAATTGTTCTTGTAGGACTCGTTTGGTTGACAGAAAGTGAAGGGGGGAAGATACACTTCCTGGAAAGTAGAGAAAGAGCCTCTTAGTTGGTTGGAGTTTTAAGAAAAGAGAGAGTGGAAAAAGCACTTCCCATGAGAAGTTACTTCCTACATTTCATGAGAAGTGAAAACCTATAGAGGAGATGGGTTTTGACACTTTCCGTGATATGGAAAGTGGTGGTATTTTTTTTCCTAAAATTTAAAATTTATAGCTAAAATTTAGTAAAATATCAATGGATGGTTAGCATGAAATACTGAATAGTAATATAATATTATATTAATATAATCCTAATATTTATATAAATATAATATTAATATTTATTATATTTTAATATTATTTTAATATTTACATTAATATAATATTTTTATTAATATTAATATAATATTATATTTGTATCTATATTAATAAATTTATTATATTAAAATATTCATATTATATTAATATAATATTAATATATTAGTATTATATTAACACAATAAATTATTATAGTCTAATATTATATTATAATATATTAATATAATATTTATATTAATATAAATATAATATTAATATATATATATAATTTATGAGTAAAAATGTATGGTTTTATATCTATTAAGGGTATAATAGGTATTTTACACAGTTTTTTTCAGAAAAATAGGTGCTCATCCAAATATAAGCTACTTTATAATAAATCATTTTCCCATGGTCAACCAAACATACCAAAATCCTATTTTCAAGAAACTTTCGAGGAAGTTACTTCCTAGGAAGTTACTTTTTGGGAAAAAAAGTCCTCGCGAACCAAACGAGTCCATATAGATAATTTTCTTTATGTCTACTTGTTGAGAACTTTCTGGGAAGAAAAGTCCTTCCTGCGAACCAAACGAGTCCATATAGATAATTTTCTTTATATCTACTTGTTGAGAAGCTCATGTAGTTAAAGTTCTTTATGTTGGATTTTCATGATTTCATGCATGCAAAAAAATTTTAAAATAAATATACAGTGAAATTTAAAAATTTCATATTAAATCTAATTTAATCTAAGCATGCATAAGATCAAATCTTAAAATCATAAACAGAATCATCATATGTGAGATAAGATTTAGATACAGAAATCAAATAGAGAAAAATAAATAGAGAACATATCATGGCATTGATCAATCTTCACCGCGAACTGATGATCATGGATGTCTTCCGAAGGGCCCTTAAAGCCGCACAACTGTCCGACTTTTATGGATATCCACACGAGATTTCGATCTGATCAGAAGCTTTTTGATCTCATCAGGGTGCTAGCTCCATTGCAGAGATCGCATCTTGATGGTTGAAAATATTTTTTTTTCTCAAGACACTCTTAGAGAAGAAGAAAAACATAGGAGGATGTTGATTTCTACATTAGAGATTATGAGAAGAACTTTTTCTTCTTTTTTCTTTTTAAAATTTATGCACCAAATCTCTACACTAGAGATATAAGAATTTTGTCCAACTTTTGGACAAAGAGAAGAAGAAAAATCCATGTTCAAACATAGACAAAAGATGGGAGAGAAGATGTCCTAACAACCAACCTTTGGTTGTTGTAAGAAAAAGAGGATATGAAGCATATTGCCTCACGCCCATGACCTTCACACCGTGTCTTTCTTCCTTGGTTTTTCATGCACTTTTTCTCTGGTTTGTGGTGTCAAAACCTGATCACAATCAGCCCATCAAACACCCCATATGGTGCTAGGTTTAAATAAAAATTGGAGATAGAGTTTAGATAGGAGATAAGAGTCCAAGTAGCCTTGGACTCTCTCTTTATTATGCCACCCACCCATTTTTTGTTTGCGCCAGATATCACACGGAAATAGGAGAGTTTCCCATGGTTCTTACACGCTAAAAACTCACGCAAAACTTTTCCTTTTGGGCGTCCAAAAACTAGTTGGCGTGGGGCTTTCTTATGCGCATGGAGAGGAGGAGTTTCAATCTCATGGGACTCTTCTTTTAAGTGGCTGATTTAAACCAATTTAAATCCTAACCAATCCTAATCATATTAGTAATTGATTAGATCCAAATAGATAGAAATCCAAATCTGATTTGGAGCCCAAACTATTTAGATTAGGTATCACCTAATTAGAGGAGTCCTAATTTTTTTGGACTCTCTTTTGGTGCTTGAATCAAATTCAATTTAATTCTAATCCAATTAGAATTTGGCGCACCCATGAAAATGAGAATTCTTAGTCCAAATAGGAATTCAAATATTCTTGTTTGGATCCTAGTCTAATTAGGAATTGAGTCAAACCCAAATCCTAATTCAATTAGGAATCATTCTCTCATGCAATTTGATTATCTCATAACCCAATTAGATTTGATCAAATCAAATTTATATCAAGTCACATTAAATCTAATTTAATTAGATTTGATGCAAGCCCCATAACTCAATCAAATTGAGCCACTTAGCAATCCAATTGCTAATTAATCGTCCTTTAATTCACTAACTTTTTGGCGAGTTACTTAATTGCAACTTTTGCATTTGATCAATCATCAATCAAATTGATAATCAAATCCTATCATGATTCATAATCGTAATTCAATCATCTGATCAGTCAAAAGTCTTTTTGTGTGTGATCCCATAGATTCTATTCTGTCTGGTAATGAGATATATTGTGATCCTTATCATTGAAGGATTGGAATCGTTCCAACTCTGCCCACTAAGAATCATCGATCATCAAGATGATGCTGGTAGGTTTCACAATCCATCAGTGACACCTACTAGTATGTAGTGGCAATCTAGTAAAATAAAAGGTGATGAACCTCTAGGTGCAGTTAATGTATGATACAGTCTCTCTGTCGTGAGTTTCGATTAGATGACAGGTTATAGATGAATCGTCAAACCTCATCATCGGTCATATGATAGATTCAATTAGTTCGAGTTCATATGTGATTCTCATGAAAATTTTTTTCATTAATCACACTGCTATGGCCATAGACTTAAAGACTCAGCTTCATAAATCCCATAGGACTAATCCCTTCTGCTAGGATCGATAAATCCCATCTAGGTGCACACCCTACTTCTGCAGTGTACCAACTGTCGCCAACATCCACTACAAGGGCTCATTGAGATTCATGTTTATGTGTTAGTCAAACTCTAGCAGTCTCACTGTGAGCAGCTGTAACATCGTAGGTCAAAGGACCAGTCATACAACTACAGCATCGAGAAAGCCACTAACGAGTGAGCAGACATCCATGTGACTTCTTGTGTTGGCCACGCTCAGTGCTAGTTGTTCTCTAACAACCACCTGTACTTTCGCTCCAATGTCACTACACTGCAGATTCGAGACTCATTTGTCCGAAAGAAGCGATCCGTGCACTGGTCTATTCGGATCAATCACCATCCCAATGATGATTCTATGACCATGAGCAATTTAGGAATTAATCATCAATGACACAGTCTCAAATTCTCAATCCTTTGAGAATATGTGTCATTATCTTGTTAATCTCTTGGATGATTCATGGACACATAAAACATGAATGGTAATATAAATATCCATAAAGTATAAAAATATATCCTAAAAATATAATATGTATCAGCCAAGATTGGCTTTTAGGGTATACATCCAACACTTTATAATATCATTGGCAAGGGTACATGTACAGAAAACAGCATGAAGAAGAATACAAGTAATGCATCTTGTTATGTAGGCTTTGATAGATAATATCTATGATGAAACAGGATCTTTTTTACACTTAAAATTTCTGTTTTTAATCTTTTTGGTGGAGATGATAACGTAATGACCCCACCACCAATGCTGCTCCACCGGTAGATCATTCTAGACAACCCAAAATAGAATAGCAAAACCAGGTCAGTGGAGTTAACCCTGCAACTATGCTTTAAAAATGCATGCAAATTGTGGCTTCTAAGAAAACTAGAGATTTTAGGTGATATGTGCATCAGGTTATTATTCTTAGGTTGGGACAAGAAGTTTGTGGCGCCTACGTGGATTATGTGGTCATTATCCAGGACCCAGTTTTGGAAACACATTGATGGGGCAAGAAGTCTGTGGCGTCTAGAAGAATCTGGGCCCCTTCAAAATTCTGAAAGACTAGAACTGTTAATTTTGTAGTTCTGGACAAAATTTCAGTCATGTGGAGACGGGACCTCTTATTATCAGATTAAGCTAGGTTTCTGGATACTGAAGTCTTAAATTTATTAAGATTCTGAACCAAGAAGCGTTAAATGTGTCCCAAAGGAGGTCGGTCTGTGAGAATCCATGACACTTTTACCTGCTGCGAGGCATCCTCTTAGTCATGCCACTTAATAGCTGGAGCAAGCTGTGGATCAACAAATCCACATTGAAACATCGATGATTTGTCACATAATACAAGCTATCCTACGTTTCTTATCCCTCACTCCTGCAGAGTGAGGAGAAATGCAGTTTGGAGGGGTGTGCCCTATTATTGTTGTAGGGGAATGAATGGTACTTTAGTGATTATCTGCCACAGCTTTCCTGAGTTTTCAGCATGACAGGTTTCAATTGTACGAGTATTATATATCAAAAAAAAAAAAGGAATCTAAGTATCCACCTCCAGCATAGCAGTGAGAAAACAAGAGGAGAATTATATAATCTTAGGTCCCAACTGGAACCTTTTCTACATATTTAACAATCTTAATAATCAATGGTGAACACTTTGCCCTTGCATAAACTCTTCCATATTTCGGCCTACAACTCCTTGCAAGAACCATTTTTCCAGTAAGCATTTTGGTGGGGGCATGGGATATTATTCAGTATTCATACGGATTGGTGCTTTGAAGTAATTAAGTTTCAGAGAGCAACTCAGGAAAGAAACATCAGCCAGATGGATACACAAGAAGTACCGAGAGCAGAAATCACAAATGATCAGCAATCATTAGTTCACAGAATCTTGATGCAAACTCATCCAAAGGATGGCAGAGTTAATGGGTGGTCCAGAGCAGTTAAAATCTCCTAGTCTGTTTCATTAACTAGGTTTATGGTCAGAATCCACTAAAATAAAAGGATCGATGGTGGATAAAATTTAAGAAAGTTTTGTGCTAATGGAGTCTACCAAGAGGTTGATTGCATCATCCAATAACTCAAGCAACCTTACAATTTCCAGTTATATCTCATACTAAATTTTTCTGATCAACCTCATTGTTTCATAATGAAAAAGGAAAATCTCAACGTATTGTTCTTTCATAAAGAATCAGACTCGAAATTATTGGGGGCAAAAAAAAATCTTACTCTGAGCAGAAATTCCCTGCTTAAGCCTGTCCCTCTCCATCTTCTCTTTGGTGGATGGTCTTCTGTGCATACATGTAGCGAGCAAAGTTACGAACGAGGAAAAGCAGCATAATCTGCCAACTAATAGCAGGCCAATTAAAACTGGGTTTAATCCTTTCGCTCCCTAGATCATAGCATTGCCCCTCTCGTCCATAATAACATTTCCCTGTGTATTGCGAAGATGGCCATCTAGTCACAAGAATACAGAAGGTAAATAATATGATGTTGTGTATGAGCTGGTCATTACTTAAAATATCACATAATGTTTCTACTTTGTTTAGCACAAAACAACAAAGGCAAAATAATGAAATCTGGAATTTGCTCTCGACCAGCTCAGCAATAGCAGTTGATGCATGTCTCAAGCTAGGAAAGGGAGGCATGACACCTCCTATTTAAACTTTAATAAGATGTCAAACTGAAAGTTAGGCTCAGCATAAGAAACATCAGTGGAAAAGCAGGGGGCGAGCACAGGAATAGTACATGGTAATATCACAAGAATTTGACCAAAATTTATCCTGTTGCCAAATAAGGATACCTCAGATGAAGGTACAAAGGTTACTTTGAAGATTGAATGCAGATATTCTTTTTTTTGATGTGAATAGGAGGTGGTAGGAAGCTCCTCCCATTTTATTCCAAGGAAAACAAAGTGCTCTGTAATAGATAACAGAGTCTGACAATAGAAGAATGCAGATATTCATGCAAGATGGTCAAACTTTTTGATGGATGATCTTCATCCAAAAAAAAAAAAAAGCCTTTTGGTGGATAACCATTTGAGAAAGTCCATCTCTCTGATGGATAATGGGATCGATAGCATATATTCCTTACAAAGATGTTTTACCTAAGGCATAAGAAAGGTCAGGTGAACATGTAACCATAGTCTCATTAGAATATGAAAGTACCAAGAGCAAAAAATGGAAAATTCTTTAATTGTCATGTCATGCAAGCCACTGTAGACCAGGCCATGGAGTTTTCCAGTATGGTTGTTCGCTAAATTGCCTATGCTTCTATGGAATATGTCAGATTATCTCACCTTATGTTGCTTGTATCTAAACCAAACAAGGCCTGAGTGGTAAGACTTGGCAAGCCCGAGATCCTTCCGTGTTTTAGAAATTGTTGTGTATGGATCATATCTAGGAACATATGCCAGATGCTACTCTTAAGCTATGTTTTGTTCGCGATTAAAGGAGGCTTAAGGGGAATAAGGAGCCCTTCAAGCCATTTATTCCACTTTCACCAGCCAAATGCCAAAAAAAAAAAAAAGAGAAAGGATTGATTTTTCTCATCTAACCCAAAGTAAAACTATGCCGTCATGAGATGGAGTAGTTTATTCCAGTGTAAAATGTGTTGGGAGTAAGTTAAGTCATCTACTCTAGGTTCATTTATTCTACAATAAACTACAAGTAGCTTTCTTAGATCTGCTCAGTGTTTGATCTCATTCAAAGGCCTGTTTGGTTTGGCTTCATGAGGTATATGCATGGATAGACCAATTTCTTCCAGGTTATTCTGTCATGCAACTTTCTGCAGCCCACTTTTCACCTAGAGGCAAAATGGTAAAAAGGGGAAATCCCTTTTTCTCCACCTAACCTAGATAAACTAGGACATATCCACTCGGTTTGAAAGGCAAAGCAACTTTGCTCTGGATTTGAATGGGTCAAGGGTAATTTATTCAGGCCAACCAACCTTATCCAAGGCTATGTTTGGATGGAGACTCGATTCATGGCTTATGTAGACTCGAAGATATTATAGCATGGTTACTTTTGAGGCTGATCATGATCCAGTCATGGTATGCGATTGTATTTATGATATAATTGTGTTTGAGATAATTCCCTTAGCCAAACGAGGATACCATGACTTAAATAGGCGAGCATGGGAGGATCTATTGGTTGTATGTTTAGTACCATATCATATCAGTTATCTGGATATTTATAGATGGTTAAGAAATTCAAATAATACTTTCTAACAAGTATTTTTGGATGAAGGCTCAAATTGTCATAAATGGTATGAGAGTGGACCAGTCTATGGCTCATTTGTTATAAAAGGACGTTGCATCATGAGCCCATTTGGGAATAACCATAGTCTAATTCCGATGTTTGTGATTGAATTTGATTAGTTTTGAATCTTTAGCTTAATGAAAATTTTATTATTTAAGCAATAAAAGTACGAAAGGATTCATACAAGCGTATGTTTAATCCAATATTGTTTGTACACTAAGTAAATCTTAAGTCTTTATACAAGGCTAACGAAGTTGAATCAATAGCGTATATGCTAGCCTTCAGGTGAGGTCCCAGGGGCATTACATAGCCAATATCAATTAAAACTGGTCCTAGGGGCATTACATAGCCAATCTCAATTAAAACCAGTTACAATATGTCTGTTTAGTTTAAATATTTCTAAGAGGCTATTTAATCATCATTCATCAAAAGTCCTCATGTCACGAACAAAAGATAGCACCACAAAATTTTAGCCAAAAATCTAATGATAATCTTTAAAAGAGAGTAAAAGGAAGGCAAACAATCATTAGTTTATCGGTATAAGAAAAAATGGCTAATGCCACTAAACACTGCCTCAAAAATTAGAACCCAGAGGGCATGTATCACATATGTAGTCATTCAAGAAACCAACATATAAATATTGAGCAACATAACAGATTCTTATATTGTTTGTTTATCCATATAAGGAAGGTTGCTTAATGCAACTATACCCTGCCTCCAGAATTTTCAGGGGACATGCATCGCATTCGTGTCATCCAAGAAACCAACATAAAATGCAATTACTAAGAAGCACCAGATTCTAAGGAAAAGAAAAGGGGAAAAATATTAAAAAAAAAAAAAAACAGTGATAACCAACTATACATGGATTTGGACATACAAAGAGATTGAACTTGGTTTGTGAACAAAATCGGACCAAAATGAAAACTACCAGTCCTTCCCATGCAACTCAAGGTAACAAATGGCAAGCAACAAAATCCAGAGACAACAAAGGCTGAAACCAAGGAAACAAATGTGGCATCCAACTTTCAAGAACTGATCTGTCTAAGGGGGCTGGAAAGGATTACTCATTCTCCCAACTTATAGGGCAGTATCTGAGCATCTAACACCAAAGGCGACAGATCAATGCATCCCTAAGATCAACTCCGATCTGAATCAAATAAAATTAACAAAGAAACAAGAAATCACGAGCCCCAAAACAACTCCATGACCTTCTTTCCCCTAGTTTATGATAGATCCTACAACAAAAATTAAAGGAGAGAAACAGGCCTTCTTCCTTTCCTTTTTGTTTAGAACTACTCCTTTCTGTTCTTTTCTTTTTCCTTCGTAGATTCTTATTCTTCTTTTTTTTTTTAAAGTTTCGGATGCAACCAAAATTTGTTATTTTGTTGCATCCGATCTGTGAGTAAGTAACGTCACGGTTTTGGATAGAACTATGCCATACATTTTTTTTTCAAAAACCTTAACATAAAACCAAACATAGACCAGGAGAGTGCGAGCTATGCCTGCCCACTGCTATCCTTACATCTAGCATGGAGATGTATGAGATGCATAATTGCATGCACATCATATTTCATGCCAATACATGATATCTTACATAATGATGAATCCCTTATCCCTTAATATAAGAACTAAGATCATCCATACATAGTTCTAAACATATTTCCGCAAGCAATAGTAATCCATCAAACAAAGAAGAGCCACAAATGAATGGTTGTGCCCATAACAATTTCTATGTGCAAATGGTTTTATTCAAATATTCCCTACTATATCTTGAAAACAAAGCATATTTTCCAAACCATTCAGCAATTATGCATGTGTAATGCGGCTGTGCTCGTTAAATATATAATTATGTATGTCTATTGAAACCCTTCTATAAACTCATGGTAGGATGGCTAGTTCCTGTAAGAACTCTACAAGCTCCACTTTGAACTTAGTCCGAAGAACCATGGCTCATGACGTTTTCTACTGCCATTTGCTTGGCTGATAGATATCAAATAGTCAAATGGGGAAGAGTGTTGCCATACCCATGCACACGTCCTTAACGTTATGTTTGGTTGCAAAAAAAAATAAAGATATTTATATATAATATCTAATTATTTATTTTTTTAAAAAATTATTAAATATGGAAAATTATGTATAAAATACTCATGGAAACTTCATTTATGAGAAAAGAAATCCTACTTTTTCTTTTTCTCCAGGTTTTTTATATAATTTATGGATATGCATTAAATATGCTTTTGTGTCTTTTAAAGCAATATTTTTTTCCCAAAAAAGAATAAATATTTTTTAAAATTATTTATAAAATATTTTAAAAAAAAACTCAAAAAGATATATTTATAAGAAAGTAAATTAGCAAGCTTCCAGCTGCTGCTTCTCCCTTTATAGAGTGAAGACAGTGCCATAACATAATCATAAAATAGTCATGAAAAGTACCTAAATATAGAAATAGAGACTACATCAATTATATGATTTTTTTAAGATAAATTACAATGATCTCCCTCAAAATTTGAAATAATTATATATTCTCATCCATCGTTTTGAAAATATATATTTTACTACCTAATTTTTGTGATATACATGACATATAACCCCACGAATATTTTTTTGCTAAATAAACTACCAATCTATTTGATAATTTTTATTAATATCATCACTATCTAACTTATCTGAGTTTTAAAATATCTTATAATTTTTTTATTTTTTAAATTTTAATTTTTTTAATATTTGATTAGGAGGTTATATGTATATGTCCGAAAAATTAGATGAAATCCTATAATTATCTCAAATCTTGAAAAGAATCGGAATAATTTATTTTATCATTATTATTATGATCATCATCATTATTATTATAACTGTGAGATCTCAAAATAATTAAAATATTTTTCATGCATGAAAGCTACAATCCTGTGCACCAAGTAAAGCCAGCATGAGCATGATCACATCAGAGTAGTTACTCCAAAGAAATAAAAACCCTTGTCCCCACGTACAGAACCTTTTGTTTGTATGGATTTATAATATTAAAAATATTATATTAATATAAATATTAAAATATAATAAATATTATAATATTAATATTATTTATTCATATAAATATTTATATAATATTAATATAATATTATATCACTATTCAGTATTTTATCCTAATCATCTATTAATATTTTATAAAATTTTAACTATAAATTTAAAAAATATTTTGAAAAAAAATACTACTATCCATTTCATGAGAAATGTCGAAATTCATCTTTTTTTTATAAATTTTTATTTTTTATAAAATATAAAAAATAATTTCTCATAAAAAATATTTATTTTTTTTTCTTAATTAAATTTAAATAAAAAAATATTTTCTCTTCATTTCCTGGAAACCGTCGTACCACCAAAACCGCCCCCCCCCCCCCCCACAACGGCTCCACTTCCCGTCAACCAAACGAGTCACCGGGTCCTAAGTCAAACGATTCCCGCCTGATTCCTTACGGTTCTCTTAAGATAAAAAGATTTTGATTTGACTGTGGGGCCCGCATAGGAGGAATCCAAAGCTCTTGGTTGTAAGTAGATTCAACTCTTCTCCGAGTCGATAGCAATTTCCACTCCGAAGAAAGACTCAATCGGCAACGTCGGCCCCAACCAGCACGCTCCTTGGAATATTTAAGAGAGAGAGAGAGATTGATGTAATAATAATTGATATACTTTAATAAATTGATAAAATAAAAAAATAATTGATATACTTTGATAAATTGAATCCTAGATTCCTGTGAAAAAGATAAATTGTATTCCTGATACGAGAGGAATTTACAACTCCCTTGACCGGGGCACTATAATTTGGCAAAGTTGTTGGCTTGTTAAAATAGATTTAGTTTTTTTATCGTTGGAGCAGTATTGATCTTTAGACAAAAGTCAAGGAGGAGACTGGTTATATTCGTTAAAAAAAAAGGAGTAGGATAGGCTAGAAGGGAGATGATTAGACTATTATTAGAGCACTCCGCATTAGACTGAATCTCATCTCTTATATCAGCAATTATATCATTCATTCTTCTTTTTTCTGCATTCCTCTCTCTTGTAATAGTCATTCATGGTCAATGTGATAGAAGTGCTACATTCTCTCTTCGGTCCAAGTTCTCCTCACCTACTGTGTATTGTATTTTAGAAGCAGGATCTTGTAAGTTAATTTTTTCATAATTTATACTCACAATGCATGAAAACTAAATCAAATGCTCTGATGGAAGGGGCGATCATGGTGATTGGATGATCTTAATCTCTTGGCTGTGACTAGTGCTGTTTTGTTTTCCCCCTTGCTTGAAGGATTATCCATGCTAATTGATGCTTGGCCCAATAAAATTGAAGGTGATCTCGGGCCAGACTCATCAAAGAAAATACATCATGAACAAGGCAGCCTCAGTGGGTGAAAGAAAATTAATCATCTACTTAGTCTGAATGGGATCAAATCACCGTCCTTGTTAGACCATTAAAGGCTATCTGAGGACCTTTTTGCTGAGACTTTGACAGCTTTGACAGCTTTGTTTTGATGAATAAAATTTTCGCTCATAGACCAAAAATCCTTGATGTACGTCGCTTCTCCTTGCGAACATTGTCAAGATTTGTAATCCAGTTTCTAATCTTTTTTTTTCTTTTTTCTTCTTTCCCAAGTAAAAGAGTTAGGAACTCCTAGCCTGCTATATTTTTAGTAGTAAGATTTAAGGGTGTATAGAGTAGAATAATAGCTAGGGAGGGAAATAAGTTACAGATTACAACGCCAGTGAACAATAAGAACTGTATTAAGTCTAGAAAGAAATAAGAGATGACAGGGTGTTGATGGCCTCAATTTTCTTGTCTTTTTTTCTTTTTTGTCTTTTTTTTTTTTTCTTTTCTGAGGGTAACCTCAATTTGCTTGTCAGCTGCCAAAAATGTCCAATCTCTAAATAAGAAGATATTTTCTCTCAACCCCACACTCTTTTGACTCCTATGCAACTGAAAACTACTGTTTCTTTCCTTCCACAGACATTACCATCACCAAACTCTCCCATTGTACAGGCATGGAGGTTGGATGAATGGTCGACACATAACTTCTATTAATCCCTTGTTAATAATATCAGACTAAGTTCTGCTACTACTGGTCCAAGAATGACATATGCCATGACCTAAAAGAAGAGGTTACGACTAGTTATACATGCACAAACGGAAGCCCAGAAAAATGGTTTAACTTCATTGACTCTTCAACACAGATACTTCTCATGTTGCTCTCCAACATCTTTTCTCTCACGTTGGACGATAATAAAAGTTTTGTCATTTTCCCTGGCTGAAAGGACCGACCCTTGGAGCACCAGTTATAACCTCCACCAGTAGTCTTATTACTTCACGGTATCAAGTTCCTTCTGTTTTACTATTAGTGCACACCCTCAATTATTCCGCAGGAGCTATTGCTTCCAGAGGGCCATGGAGTTCTCCCTTGAGCATACACCAACTTGGGCTGCTGCCACACTCTTCTTCTTCACCATCTTTATCTCATACATCCTAAAATGTTCCATCGATGCCACCGGCACCGTAAGTTGTGTGTTCCCTGGCATTATTCAATCGAGCGCTCTTTTTTTACTTTCAGGAAAACTCTTATTTTGCTATAACTTTCCAAAATTCCATTCTTAGGTGTTTCTGATTTTTCTTGCAGTGGCTCAAGAGACGTCACAAGATCTCATTGTATGATGCAATTGATAAGCTTAAAGAGGGTATGTTGAAGTCACAAGGCTAATAATTTGGTCCTTATAGTCTTTTATCATATCCATCTTATATCTGGTGCTATTGTTGATGGTGCAGAGCTGATGATTCTGGGATTGCTCTCTCTGATTCTGGCTGTAGTCCAGAGACCTATTTCATATATTTGCATACCAACCACAGCAGCGGACTTTATGCTCCCTTGCAGCAAAGTTCATGACAACAAAACCAATTCTTCCTCTTCCGGTCATTGTGCTTCTCAAGTAAATGCTTTGTAACAAAAATTTTCATTCTTTACATGTTTAAATTTAAGGCATGTTGTGAGAAGTGCATTGGTTTGTTTGCAGGGGATGGTTTCTCTGGTAAGCCAACAAGGGATCCATCAGCTCCATATATTCATCTTTGTGTTGGCTGTCGTGCACGTCCTCTGTGGTGTAGTCACCATGGTTCTTGGAAGAGCTAAAGTATTTTCGAACCACCAAGATATATATTTGTTACCCTTACCATCATTTAATTCTTGGTATTCTGGTGTTCCATGCTGTTAGTAATGTTTTATCTTGTGTTTTTTAATGGCAGATGAGGCGTTGGAAAGCTTGGGAGAAGGAGACAGCGACAACTGCGTACCAGGTTGCCAATGGTCAGTAATTCTGTTTATTTCCAGAAAGCAGAGGAAATTATCTTTGTAGAGTGTTAATGTGAGTCCATGGAACCTTCAAAGAGGAGTTCTTCCATGATGGCCACTATAGTTGAGGGATGTGTCCTTACAACTGGACAATTCAGTAGGAGGTTGTTCACCTAACATTTCTTTCCTCATTTATTAAGCTAAGTCAATCCCTTGACTTCATTTGGAACTCCGAAAGCGGATCTGTTCGGCCATGTGATTGACACACCTAAATGCTGAACTAATTCGAGGTGTGTGCATCGCATGGTTCATATATCTTTCCAGATATGAAGGATTTATTTTTTGTATACTTGCAAAGTTTTGGTTCATAAATTAACTCAGATACACTACAAAGAAAAAAAAAAAAATGATACTAGAGTTTGCATGATTTCTTAAGTTGATTGGTCCTATAAAGGGATAATCTCATTCTAATGTAGTTCTTTCCAAGAACTACATTCACAAACACTGCTTATATGCCACTTCAGGGAGGGGAAAAAGAGTGTTGATCGAATGTATATTAATGCAGACCCAATGAGGTTTCGATTCACAAGGGAGACTTCATTCGGAAGAAGACATATAAATCTGTGGACGACAACTTCTGTTTATACGTGGGCTGTAAGTTTGTGCAGAACTGTTTTGTAGTGTTTGACAGCATAAATTGGAACTAATAATTGTGAAATGAACAGAGATGCTTCTTTAGGCAATTCTATGATTCAGTAGATAAAGTTGATTATCTCACATTGCGCAATGGTTTCATATCGGTAAGAAGAACTCTGAATTAGGAACATTTTGCAGTTAATATATTGAATTTGATAAAGCGTCGCTTACGATGATCGGATCAAATTGTTGGCTACAAAATGCAGGCTCACTTCTCCAGGCACAAAACGTTTAATTTCCAGAAGTACATCAAAAGATCATTGGATGATGACTTCAAAACTGTGATCAGAATCAGGTACTGATAAAGTAGTAACTTCACTTGTAAGTTTTGTCTTGAGTATATTTTCTTGTGAGGTTAGTAAGCTATCTCATAAACGGAAATTTTTTTTCTCTGACAGCCCTTTCATGTGGTTCCTGATGGTCATTTTCATGCTTATTGATATCCACGGTGAGGATCAGTTTACTCTTTAAATATCCTTTTTTTTTTTTCTTTTTGATTTCTTATGTACATTGTTCTTACTTGTTTGAAATATTTCTAGGATGGTATTCATACTTTTGGCTATCCTTCCTGCCTTTAGTTGTAAGTATAAGCTGACAGAAATCTATTGCATTGATTTTTTTTTTTTTTTTTAAAAAGAAGAAATTCTCAGTAGCTTGTGTTTGCTTCAAATAGATTGTATTATCTGTGGGAACAAAGCTCCATATGATCATTATGGAAATGGCTCTTCAACTAGACAAGCAAAGGACTGTAATAGGAGCGCCTCCAGTGCAACCAAATGATGATCTTTTCTGGTTTGGCAAACCTAGATTGGTCCTATTGCTTCTCCATTTAACTTTTTTTCAGGTATTTCTTGATTCCGAATGGTAATGCCTGCTATGCAACAATGTATAAATACCATAAATCTTGTCACCTAAGGACACCTTTCATTTTTTTCTCAAGCTATAATTAGCATTTATATATTTATTCCAGCCTACAGCTATCCTGTACCTCCTGAGATGTACTGAAGTATGTCCACCATAAAATTTTTGTGGGTATAGAACTAACGAATATTTACCTCGCTTGCACCTTCACTCACATATGCAATTTTCTCCATTTATTGTGATTCACCTTCAGAAAAAAAAGGAAATGACTTCAGTTACTACTTGCTTATCATTTATGGCTTGCATGTGCTGCTGCTACTCAAAGTTTATAATGCTTACTCTACCTAATTTTTATTTGCACAGAATGCCTTTGAGTTCACATTCTTCATTTGGATCTGGGTATGCAGTCTCTAGGCTTCCCTTTATGTTAGGTCAGCATTTTGTTGTTAGTAAATTTAACCAATTTATTTCTACTTTTCCAGTATGAATTTGGTTTGAAATCTTGTTACCACGAAAACTTGGGGATTACCATAGCAAGGGTAACAATAGCGTAAGTCAAATTCATCCATAAGTTTCTCTTTCAAATGATTCAGTTTATTTTTGAGATTTGCAAATGATTAGTTTAAGACTTCTTGTCTTATGGAATCTAACCTTTATCTTTCATACCTCAGGGTGGTTGTTCAATTCCTTTCTAGTTACATGGTTCTTCCCATGTATGCACTTGTATCTCAGGTAATTATTCAATAGATCAATATCCACTTTAATATATATTCATCTTTTAAGATCTTGATGTCCTACTCATACATGGATTGAGATCATGCTTGGGTTAGAACTTATCATGATAGCTTACTAAAGATCCCTTTAAAATCTTACAATTTGAGACTTTAGCTGTGTATCTTCTATATCAGATGGGCTCAGACTTCAAGAGATCCTTGCTTGAAGATAGAACAAGAAAAGTCTTGAGAAGATGGCATGAAGACGTGAGAAGAAAGCGAAGGAAGCAACATCCATGCAAGAATACGGCATCATTTCATACGCAGGACAGCAGGATTTCAATGCAGACCACTGCTTAAGATATGTTATTTTTATAAGTGTGTAAATGCAAGTATTTCCAGGAGACAAGAATACGGCATCATTTCATATGCAGGACAGCAGGATATCAATGCGGACTACTGGCTACTGCTCGAGATATGTTATTTTTATAAGTGTGGAAATACAAGTATTTCAAGAAGAAGTTAATAAGCTGAAAATTTTAAATTGAAAAAAAAAAAGAAAAAAAGATTTTTGCATCTAAAGATGATTCTTTTCATTGGCTAATTGAATCTTTTATGATGCTATGTAGTGGTCCATATGCATCTTCGATTGAGAAGGTCAAAAAAACAACAACAACAACAACGAAAAAAAAAAAAAAAATGCAGCTACCAGTTGGACATGGTTTTTTTTTTTTTTTTTTTTTTTTTGCACTTAAAAAAATGTTGTTGAGAAGGTCAAAAAAAAAAAAAAGTATGCAGCTACCGGTTAGGTAGCTGCACATGGCATTATGTTTTTCCTTTTGTTGCACTTATAAAAATAGTGTTGACAATGTGTAGGCCTTCTAGTAGGTTGCAACTTCTTCCACTTCATGATTCCTTAGTGAAAGAGGTGTGGAACTAAAAAAGATTTGGCCTAAAGATATGAAACTATCATGCAGCAAAATCCATTCTCAACAACAATCATGCATTTAGAACTTCAAAACAACAATGACAATTATGTGCATGGTAAAGAAAGTTTTTCTCCTAGAACGAAGATATATTTTGGGGTCGTATAAAAGAATGAAATCAGAAAACTAAACTCCTTCCTTATTAAATCCTCAAGAAAATACTGATGCTATCTTATAAAAGCACTGGAGGAAAATGATATGATCCATTTGTCAGCAAGCATTCTAACGCATCAAGTGTACCAACTACCAACTATTGAAAAATTAAAATATCAGCCACATTACATCCAATGCCATTGTCATGGAAGTCCTGCTTGAGGAAAATTGTTTTACCATTACACTATCGTTTTCCATGTCCATCATTAAACTATTTAAGTCGAATCACAACCATCAGTAGCATACAACTAAAATTTTTCCACTCCCTGTAATTAATCATGCAATATAGAACAAATTAACCAGCTGAAGCTGTCTCATTTTTCTAGTAATAAATGAGCTGTCTCATTCTCTCATAGAAAAAGTTCATTCACATAGAAAGTCTAGTGGAAGATGAAGCGAAGGTCGGTTCGAAATCAATAGCTGTCCCAATTCATCATCAGCAGGACCAGAGCCGGTCCTGATATTTTTTAGACCTGGGACTAAATAATGAGATTTTTTCTATTAAAAATTAACATATTTTAAACATTAATTATCATTAAAAAAATTAATTTACGTGCAATAATTTTCTATAGATATATTCGTTAAGTAGCATATAAAACCCATCATTAACCTATGTAATTATTTTTTTATTATAATATTGTAGAAAGTCATCCTTGCATCCTATTGGAATATCAATACAGGGCCTGAGCCTGGGCCTGGGGCGGTCGCCCAATTCGACCTGTCCCAGGGCCGGCCCTGAGCGGAAACAAGCCTGCGGTGCCGATAAAACCAAGCAGCAGGTCGAAGGCGGCACCGAAGAGCCAACCAACGAAATCTCGACCAACACCATCTATTAGTCTAGCTCATGCCTCATCTCATCGAGAAATTATTGCCTGGACCACGCCCAGGTGGACCAGCGGAGCACGTGTACGGTGGATAACGTTCAATCGGGAATTCGTGAAATGCAAGGGTTAATGTGGCGTGTTACCCATCATGGGATTTGGGTGGTCTATCTGGCATGGTCTGGACGATAATTTTTCTTCCAAACGAGCGGTTCCTCTTAACTGCCACAGAGTCGAAAAAAATCCGCCTTCTTTCGTCACCTTTGGTGATGCTTCTTTCTTCCATCCATTGATGCCCATTTCATCATCCCAGCTCCATGTGCCCTTCTGGCCTATTAATTTTCTAGATAGCTACTAGATGGTCAATATTAATATCTCCGATCGCTTTCCTCTCCCGGCCGTCCCTTTTCAGCTTCCACAAAAATTCTTATGCTAATTTATGATGGATCATTACATCATTTTCTATGTAACCTCAAGAAAAATCGAAACCAATTTTTACTCATCCACATGAAAAGTGATATGGGTATTAATAGCAACAAGCCAGGGTAGCATTATATTTTTTCAATATCTTTTTCGAAGAATATGCTATAATGAAATATTATCTATCATTAAGATCGTATCCATATGCATGATGGGTGGAGGATTCTACATAAACTAAGCTTCCATTGTAGATAGAAGGAGTTGAATCCGATACATGAAGCATACATTTCTCGCCATCAATGGTCATATATAATATGAAAATGAGTTGAATCTAATATATGCCACTGCCATTTAGCTTGCTCCATAATTCATATATGCATCCATTCGGCAAATGGCACATGCAGTACAAGTCGAGCTTTCACTTTAAAACTATACTATCGTATAAGCCATGTAGTGTATGGGATACAATTTTTTTCTTCTTTCTCCTGTAGTTCTTAAAATGCAAAAAGTAATATAATAAATTAATAAATAGAAGGTTTTAATAAATAAATTTTTATTGTATATTGAACAATGAACTTTAACTATGGTTGAGCATAAACTTCCATCATTAATATCGATGCTATTAATATCATGTCCATATGAATGGAAAATTTTACACAAGCCCAAAAACTTCCGTCATTAATACCGATGTTATGAATGCAGCCCCATATGTTGCATGAGACATGATTTTCATCCTTTTTAATTATTTTTGTAATGCAATACATCAATATAATAAATTATAATAAATAAAAGGTTCTAGCAATCTAATTTCTATTATATATTAAGCAATATTAAACTTTAATGATGATGCACTAATATTAATATCAATATCATCAATACATATAGCAATGAACTTTAATAATAGCCTAGCATATTAATATTGTGAATGAATAAATTTATATAAGCCAAGCTTCATTTTAGATATATATGATAGAGATTAACATATAACACATGCAATGCATATAGGATGATTTTTTCTTCTTTTTTTTAGTTGTTCTTAAATAGAATATGGCCCTATAATAAATTATAATAACTAAAAAGCTTCAATAACCTTTTTTTTTTTTTTTTTTGGATATTGAGCCATGAATTATGGTCATGGTCCACCATAAACTCTTGTTAATGTCAGTGTCACCAATATCACATCAATGAAGAACTTAGCACAAGTTGAGCTAAGAAACTTCTGTCATTAATATCAATGTTATAAATATTAGGTTTGTGCTATGCTCATGATATGATTTTTCTTCATTTTTCAATTATTTTTGGAATATAATATAATAGTATAATAAATTATAATAAATAGAATATTTTAATAATCAAATTTTTATCGCACATGGAATAGAAAATATTAAAGATGAACTTTGTGCAAACTTAATCTCTATGTGATATATGTACAATAGATAAAATGTTTCATTGCCATATGTCAGGTGGATACCATGACCTAGATCAATGCCTTCATTCATGATACATAGAAACTTTCTTTTCATAGGTTCCGACTGTATCTTTCGTATAGAAAAAATGATTCATTTTTTTTTACTGTAATATACACTATAGGACCGTGGAATAGCCGCTATGAGATTTGCTATGGGACCTGTATAAGTAGATATCGAGAAAGTTCAGAGTGCTTTGAGGCATGTACAAGGCATAATTCAATGGATGATATCTTGGGAAAAAAAATTAATATTCTTTTGCACGAAAGAGGCAACCCATACCCCTTTCATGAACTCGTCAATTAATAGCGGTAATCTCCTTCCTCTTTCTCTAGTAACTTTTAGGAAAAATTATCTATCAATCCTTAATTTGACTCGAAATTATTTTTAAGTCCTATAAGCTTTCAGTTAAATTAAAACATTCCTAGACTGCTAATGACGTATTTTTGGATCTTTACCATCTACTGTTGCCATCTGCTGTCGTTTAAGCCCATTCAAATGATTGAAATAGCCTTGACAGTTTTGGAGGGAAAGATTAACTCTGTAGAAAATCCGTCGTCGAAAAGATTAACCCCTTCTCATGCTCTGACGATATCGACGATGACCTCGACAGCACAGGCATCTAGTCGTCCAGGCGCACATGATCGTCACCCTCCATTTTTTCTCCATTTCCACCAGCAGCGGAGGGCGAAAATTTTTCGGTACGCCCTCCTTTTTTCATGTTCTCTTTCTCCTTTTTCTTCTTTTTCATCTAATCTCTCCCTCTGATGGTTCGGACCGATGACGGCGATAACTGTTTCAATTTTTCTCCCTCATCCTAAGCTTCGCTTTGCTCGATTTATCCCTATTTTGTGGTAACGGTAAAGTATGTAACCAAAATTTTGAACTATATATACCAATTTATTATCATTATATTTATTTAGTTATTTGATATATTTATTTTGTGACAGGAAATGGTTGTATGTACTCGAAATACTGCTAAAAGAAGGAGATCCAATGAGAAAAAAAAAGAAGAGCAGGGAGGTAACGTATTAGATTGAATTACCTGCATATTTAATAAGGGAGTTATATGGATTGCTGATTTAGTTATGTAAGTATTTACTTAGTTACACATATATCGGTTATAGTCACCTATATTTATATTTTGATTACAGAAATCACTTATTAAGTTTGGTTGCATAAAATCCTGATTATATATACTTTCTAAGTGTTTACTTTTAAATTAACTTTGGTTACATAATTGATGTTATCTCTTTACAAATTTGATGAGTTTTTATTTTTAGTATTTTTGTTTTATATAGGTTACAAATAAGTTGGAGTTAAAGGATGACATCAGTGATGATGAGAAAAAGAAAGAAGTTTAGAGAGGTGAGGGCATCGATAAGGGAGAGGAGAGAAGTGATAAGAGCCGTCTAATTAATTGTCGCTGTTATATTACATCATATTACCTCTTCATGTTGAAAGTTACAAAGAAAATAAACCAATACCATTTTAGCTGCATGGACATAACTCTATTTCGTGCGTTGCTTGATGTACTCTCTATCAAACAAGAGAAAACAGTTATTGATGATCTACTTGCAGCGTATGATATAGATTCTGATTGTTTTAGAATAGACAGTCAATTGTTGAGATAGAGTACGAGGGATGTTGGCTTGATTTTGGGTCTTCTGATATATGGTGCCCATGTCAGTTTCAAAGTGGGTGCTTGAAAAATATTAAAATAGTTAGAAAGTACTTTGATCAGAGGATACATGGCAATGAGATATTTAAGCGAAAAAGATTGGAGGATCTTATACTATCTTTGGTAGAGAGAGAAGGGATGGGGACTTTGAAGATTTTATCTACCTCATGTGTTTATACATCATGGGGATATTTTTATTCCCAATAAATAACATGAAAGTTGCTAGATAGATCTTTAGGTAGATATTCTAATTTTTATATTTTTGATTTATTTATAAACTGATATATTAAAAATACTTACAATCTTATTTATTTTGTAGATATATCAAGGATCCCTCTTTACTTTCTAACTTTGAATGGGGTCATGCTGTATATGATTTCATGCATAGCATTATCAAAGAAAAAGCCTTATTGGTACAAAAATGAAATGCTGATGAGAAGGTGAATGTTGGGTACTTAAGGGGTTGTGTAATCTCTCTTAGTGTAAGTGCCCATCACCTCCATGATGCTTTTTATAATTTTGCATATATTTTGTTGCAACGTAGTTTTTATTTTTCATATGATGCAGGTATGGTTATATGAGGTTATAGATTTAGTTGATCGCATCCACTAAGAATTTTTTCTCCATATTTTCAACTATAGTATAAAGAAATTTTTAATTCAGGAGAAGCTGCAATCTAGGATTGCTAAAATGTCTCTCAAGAATGTAAGTACTTTCAAGTTTGGAAATATACTTCTTTTTAGAGTAGAGGATATGTGCTTTCATTTGACAGGATTGCTGGAATCCATACATTTTTAATCCTAAAATTTTATGTGTAATAGATTATTTACTCTAATATTTAATTTTGTAGAAACAACCCCTTGTAGAGGAAGAGGAGGGGAAGTGACTCTTCCAACCAAGTGAAGGACAGCACTCAGACATCCATGCTATTGCTAAGATGAGAATTGGGCTGTCCAAGAAGATAAAATCTAAGAAGAAGATGAGGAAAGAAAAAATAAGAGAGAAGAGAGTGGATAGGGGGAGAGGATTAAGGGAAATGAAAAAGATCATCTCACACTACAAGAAAAAGCATCGAAAGTTGAGATGGATAATTTATGAACTAAGAAAGGAAAATAAAATTCTAAAGCACAGAATTGTTAAGCTTGAAGGAAGCCTTATGCCTCCAAAGGATGAAGAAGAAGCTGAGGTTGGAGATAATGGAGCTCCATTCAAATTTTTTAGCGATCATTTTGATCTTTCTCCAACAGGTGCTGAAATTGTGGGGAAAGAAGAATATGAATAGAAAGAGGAGGATGGTGCTAGAAAAAGGAGGGGCATAGGTGGGTTAATAAAAAAATTAAATTTAATATTTAGGATGGTAAAGAGTAGGGACAATAGAGAGAAATCTGTAAAGATAAAAAGTCCTTATGCAATCCTACCTACCCGTCGATCAAAAAAAAAAAAAAGTTGAAGAAGCCCACAAGCCAGACACTCCGTCCCCCACTGTTACATCTGTCATTGATGCAGATAGCGTGACTATTCAATTTTGTCTGGTACGTAAATAACTAGACTCTTATTTTTCAGGATAAAAATAATACTACGATACTCATAAGCTCAATTTTACTTTTAGTGATATTTAGGTGTACCATAAGAAATGACTAGATTACCCAAGGTCAAAATATATTACAAAGAAAGAGAGGGAGATAATAGCGAGATTCCTTCCACTGATAATGGACTGGTAATATATATTTAGTTATACTAAAAATGTCATCGATTACATATTTTTGCCTTTGGTTACACTTCTTTAATATTAATTATACAGTGTTAAACTGTGGTTATATGAGTTTTTCTATGTGGTTATAGGAAGGTAGTTTGGTCCAATAGAAGTAGCCTTATTACACGAATGCAAGTTTGTGAGCTACTATTCGACTAGATATTAGAAGATGATGTAAGTTGATATATAAAAATTATTTAAGATAAAAATGATTTACTAACATTTTTAAATTCATTGAACTGTTATGCAGGTTATCGATGCATTCATGGCACTCTTTCGGGAGCATTAGGAATCTGAATCAAATAAGCATCTTCCTTGTGTATTCATCAGGTCATGGTTGTTGGTGAGTTTTTTGTTGAATTTTTTTTACTTTGAAATCATCATATTTGTTATTATTGATCTTCTATTATTGGTGTTTCCTACAGCAATATGCACAACAGAGGCTCTAAAAATTTTCAGATAATATTTTCAGAGGTTTTAAATTTGAAATTAATACGACGAAATTGATCTTTATGTCCTTGTGTATAAAGTGCCACTAGCACCTACTAGTGATGGATATGGAGGAGCAATGCTTCAAGCATGACTCCTCTCTCTTTCCATCCACCTATTATCTCGATGCACTTAATTTGGTATGCTTCCTTAACCCTATACATATTATCGTGGCATAAATTACTGATAAATTGCTGATTAATTGTAACAAAAAAATTGAATTTCTCAATATTTGACTAAGCATCATAATCAATCCTAAGCTTCAGATTGGCTACTCTGACAAATTGATGATTGTCCTTAGCAAGACCTTACATAGGTATCAGTTTAATATTAAACAAACTCATATGTACTTATCATAAATTTTAATTTTGTATTTGGTTACTATTTTAATTTTAGGAGCGTTGATTGTAGAGTTTTTGTGATACGCTATATGAAACTATTGCAACATGAGGTACAATTAGATGTATGACTGAGTGATATTATAAAACTATGAGCTGAATATAGTATACTCCTTATTCATGAAGGTTCAAAAAGAGAGATTGTCTGTGAGAAAACAATAGATGAAAATCTAAAAGCCAAAAATAATACTGAAGTACAATTTTTAAGTGACAGTAAGTATGCTTATCTGATTTGTATATTTAGTTATCTATATTTTAGGTCCGGTTACATATTTTCATCGTACAGTTATATGATTGTGTTTATGCATATATTGTATATTTTCAGTGGAGAAAAAGTCCGTCAGTGATGAAGAATAGTTTGAGAAATCTGTTACAGATGAAGTGGGAAAAGGTCGTGAAGCTACTAATTAGCATGGAGAGGGTGAGGAGACTGCAACTAACATGGATGGGGATAGTACAATGGGGGATCAATTATAATTTTTACTTGTGGATGGACAATCTTAATGTAACTTTTACTTGTGGATGAACAATTAAGATATAATTATGTAACTATTATTTATTTTTAATTATAGATTATTTTTAAAGAAATTTATTGAAAGCTGTTTAGGTTACAAAGATATGTGGAGATAGTTTTTATGGTTATGTAAATTTGATAATTGATTATGCAGGTCCATATTTAGGTTACACAGATTTGTACTAAAGTTACACAAGTTTACATTCAGGTTACACAAGTCCCTTTTTAGATTACACAGATTTATGATCAGGTTATATGCCGGGCCAACCGTTCAGCTGCTCTTCGTGCCAGTCAGTTGTCTGATTATGTGTCGAGCCAACTGTTGAGCTGTAGCTTATGTGCCAGTCGGTTGTCTGATTATCCAGTTTTAATTTTTGATTGCATAGATTTATGTTAAGACAGTTTTTATGGTTAGTTAAGTTGGTTACGCATGTACGTGGTCAGATTATTCATGTAATATTCAGGTTACACAGTATCCTATTTAGGTTACACAGGTCTATATTCTGGTTATCTAGTTTCTATTTCTGATTATCTAGTTTTTATATTTTATGTCTGGTTATCTCAGTTCATCTTCGTACCAGAGTTGGTGGTCTAGTTATCCAATTTTCATTCTGGTTATCCAGTTTTGATGTTTGGTTATCCAGTTTTCATTCTAGTTATCCAGTTTTAATGTTTGGTTATCCAGTTTTAATGTCTGATTATCCAGTTTTATTTTCTGGTTATACAAACCCACTTTGCATGTCCATGTTCAGTTTTCAATTTTTTTTCTCTGGTTATGTAGTAGCTGACTACTATTCAAGCTATTTATATGTACAATCTTCCTAGTTCACCTGCAGGTTGCATAGGTTTGTGTTATAGATATACAAATTTATATTCAGGTTATGTGCCAGGCCATGTTTAGGTTACACAGGTTTATACTCAGGTTATGTGTCGGGCCAACGTGCCAGTTCATCTTCGTGCCAGAGTTGGTGGTCTAGTTATCCAGTTTTTATTCTGGTTACTTAGTTTTGATGTTTGGTTATCTAGTTTTGATGTTTGATTATCCAGTTTTATTTTTTGATTATACGAACCCACTTTGCATTTTCATATTCAGTTTTCAAATTTTCTTCTCTGGTTGCGTAGCAGCTGACTACTATTCAAGCTATATACATGTACAATCTATCTAGTTCACCTGTAGGTTGCACAGATTTGTGTTATACATATACAAGTTTATATTCAGGTTATGTGCAGGTCATCATATTTAGGTTACACAGGTTTATGCTCAGGTTATGTGTCAGACCAACGTGCCAGTTCATCTTCGTGCCAGAGTTGATGGTCTGGTTATCCAATTTTCATTCTGGTTATCCAGTTTTGATGTTTGGATATCCAGTTTTGATGTCTGTTTATCTAGTTTTGTTTTCTGGTTATACGAACCCACTTCACTTTTTCATGTTCAGTTTTCAGGTTTTCTTTTCTAGTTGCATAGTAGCTGATTGCATAGTAGCTGACTACTATTCAAGCTATATACATGTACAAGTTTATATTCGGATTTGTGTTATAGATTCAGGTTACACAGATTTATGCTCAGATTATGTATCGGTCTAATGTGCCAGTTGCTCTTCATGCCAGAGTTGGTGGTCTGGTTATCCAATTTTCATTCAAGTTATCCAGTTTTAATGTTTGGTTATTCAGTTTTATTTTTTAGTTATACGAACCCAGTTCACCTGCAGATTCAGTTTTTAGATTTTCATCTCTGGTTGCGTAGTAGCTGACTATTACTCAAGCTATTTACATGTATAATCTATCTAGTCTGGTTTAATAATCTGCTACAATCCATCGACAGAAGTGAATAAAGCACAAAAATATCATTAGCTCATATGCAATTTGGTTACATTTGGATGAAAATCCAAAAATTTGCAGTCTCAACAAAGTAATTGTATATACACTATATTTTTTTCTATAAGTATGTGAATCTCAATAGAATATATGAGTGTCAACAGAATATAACCATACAAGCTTCAAGAATCAAAAAGACTGCAAAAATATGGATTCTTGATATATTAAAATCCTTCTTTGTTTGGACAACTGTTGAGCTGCATCCAAAAGAGAGTAAATCTGAAATAAATAAGAAACAATTAATTAGCTTCATAAAAAATTTTTATAACTTCATCTTTCTCGTACATATGAGTATCAACAGAACATAACCATACAACCTTCAAGAATCAAAAAGACCATAAAAATATGGATTCTTGATACATTGAAACCCTTTTTTGTTTGGACAACTATTGAGTTACATTCAAAAGAGAGTAAATCTGAAACAAATAAGAAACAATCAATTAGCTTCATAAAAAATTTTTATAACTTCATCTTTTCCGTACATATGAGTGTCAACAGAATATAACCATACAAGCTTCAAGAATCAAAAAAGTCGTAAAAATATGAATTCTTGATACATTGAAATCCTTTTTTATTTGGACAACCATTGAGCTACATCCAAAAGAGAGTAAATCTGAAATAAATAAGAAATAATCAATTAACTTCATAAAATACTAATTTTTATAATTTCATCTTCTCTGTACATACGACTATCAACAAAACATAACCATACAAACTTCAAGAATAAGAAAGACAGCAAAAATATGGATTCATAATACATTGAATCCTTTCTTTGTTTGGATAACTATTGAGCTGCATCCAAAAGAGAGTAAATCTGAAAAAAATAAAAAATAATCAATTAGCTTTATAAAAAATTAACTTTTATAACTTTATCCTCTCCGTATATATGAGTGTCAGTAAAACATAATCATATAGGCTTCAAGATATACTTATTCTTCAGCCTGGGACATTGCATGTCTTCCAATTGTGCCCGATATTATGACATCTCCCATATTTAAGCAGACGGACTTCCTCTGGTTGGGATTCAATGCGCTTCTTTTTAGGCCTTCCTGTCTTTGGTTTGGTTATAGGTGGTTTTATAATCAAATCCTTACACTTTATCCCTGTAGGTTTAGAAATATCCGCGATAGGAAAGATGACATGCTCATACATTCTCCGGTAAGCATCCACTGTGAAAAATTCAGATACATATGTATACACTGACTAATGCTTCCTAATTATCGTTGCACATGCATGTCAGCAAGGATGACCATAGACTTGCCAATACCTGCATGAACAAGTACGGGTGTTAAGATTAACTTCGTATAGGCAATCTGCGACTACTTCAAATCGCTTCATCTTCAATATTCATATTTATCAGCTCCTCAATCTTAGAAACTAGATATGTCTGCCATTTATGAGAGCGATCACGTCTCTCATGCATTAACTCCATCATCTTATATCGTAGCATGCCTACCATAGGAGTTATTGGAAGTTGTCATGCCTCTTTTGCCCAATTGTTAAATGACTCTACCACATTAGAGTATATCTCCCTATATCGCTCTCCCTTAAATAGAGCATTTGGCCAGTGATCAATATCTGAGCCACGTTCAATCCATTCACATGCTTTTAGCGAAATCTCTCTTATGTCACTAATATAACCAATGAATTGTGATATCTGTAGTGCATAAGCTGTGCTATCAAGTAGGCTCAACATTTTTTCTCTTTGTGCTGTCGATAACTCATCGAGCTTTTTCTTGAAATTCTCTTTTAGATGCTGCAGACAATAACCATGGGTAGCATCAGGAAATTAAGTCCTCACATCCTTTGTCAAGTCTTTTACTCTATCTGAAATAAAACATAATTGATGATAGTAAGGATCTTCATTGTTATAAATTACATCATGGAGTTTCTCACAAAATCAAACTCAATTGGCATCATTCTCTGCACTAACAATAGCAAAAGCTAGTAGAAACATCCCATTCTCAGCGTCAAGTGCCACTGTTGAGAGCATTACACCACCATATCTATTAAGGATATAGATTCCATTCATGAACAATAAAGGGCGGCATCCACTTTTGAATCCAACTAAACATGCATGAAAACATATAAACACCCTCTCAAAATGTCCATCTGGATACTCAAGTATAAATAAACTTTCTGGATTAGTCTTAGCCACTGCTTTACCATACCATCGCAAGAGATCAAATGATGCATAATCTTCACCATGTAATGCAACTCTAGCAACCTCTTTACCAAGATAAGCTTGCCTGTAAGGAAGATGAATGCAAAATCTTTTTGAATATCCTTCTTGATATCAATTGGTCAATACATTGGTCTGTCTCTAATTTTCTGAAGCACTATATTTGCAACTCATATTTTCAATGCCTTTGGATGTCCGACCCTCCCAATGCCACTGCTGCAAGTATACGTGTTATTGAATATTTTGATTTTGAAAGTCTCTTGCTGCCCAACCCTTAATGCATGCAGTCATCATAAACAACTTTCATTGATGCATCTGACAGTAACTCTTAGTTTATCATTCTTGACGAATTGATAATTTTTATTATGGGCGATTGAATAAGTTCTTAGTGCCTCCTTAAAATGAGTTGCATCTTTAAATAACTGACCAATGCCTGTTATGGCATTCTCCCATGATCTAGCTAATCGAAGGCCGGATGTAGATGTAGAATCTTGGGATGAAGCTGTGACTGTGAGAGCCATACTCCCAACATCTTATGGACCAAGTATGCTATCAAAAATATGAAATAATTACTGTGGATAATGAAATTTGGATGAATCAATTAATAATGAAAAAATTTAAAGAAAAAAATTTTACCCCGACTCAATTAGACGAGTTGATTTTGATCTATTATTAAGATTATATTGATCTCCATATTGATCTCTTTTGACGGAGATTTCAGTGCAATATGAAAATCAAGCATGCGTTGGACATCCCCATCATTCTTGAGTTTAAACATAGAGTTTTTTAGAATGGAAAGCTGATATTTCAATATCAGAATGTCTTTATCTATGTCCCACCGATTGCATATCCCATCTGTAATTTCATCGAATGTGCTCTTTCGGTTCACCCTCAATATATTTTTTTTTGTCCGTATTTTGCCACCACTATATGATAATCCATCTACAGTTACTTACTTTATGAGTAATGTGTAGTATAACATATTGATAAAGAGAATATGAAACAGATATCAGTAATCCATCTACATATCAAGCTATTAAATAATATAATAAATAAATATTTAAAAATATATTTAACTTTTTATTTATATAATAAATAAAAAATACTATAAATAAAAAAAGGGAGACTATATTTTTTTTTTTTTTTGGTTTAAAGATGAGTAACAGTATTTTGGAACTAACAAAATAAGGATAAAAATAGATCACTTGAGATCGTGCCACGGATCCAAAAAATCATAAGAACGATAGAGAGGTCGGAGGAAAAAGAAGAAAAATAGGAAGGAGAAGAGAGAGGAAAAAATAGATGGTATAAAAGAGATATTACCACCTTCACTGCTGGTAGAGATGGAGTGAAAAGGTTCAGTGTCAAGTGCCACTGCTGAGGACGGCGACGGCGGTAGTGGATGTGACGTTTAAAAAGGGTTTCACTTGAGGAAGTTAGAAAGACGGCATTTGCAAATAATCCAAAAATTCATGACTAAGTAAGTTTCTGCGGGATTAATATTTTCTTCCGAAACCATCCAGGCTATTTCGGTCATTTGAATGGACTTAAATAGTAGCAGAAGGTAACAATAAACCGTAGGAATCTAAAAATACATCATTAGTAGTTTAAAAATATTTTAATTTAATTAAAAATTTAAAAAATTTAAAAATAATTTTGAATTAAATTACGGACTGATAGATAATTTTTTCTAACTTTTATCTCCAAAATAACCAGAAAGCTTTGCGGCAACGGTCTTTGTAGTCTCTCCCCACACATTTCCTTTCCTTCTCTTCTTCATTTTTAGCAAGGAGGTAGTCTCAGCTCTCTCCTCTCCTTCTCTCTTTTGGGTTCCCATCAACCCAAGCCGGCAATGGTGGTCTTCTTCACCATTAAGACTAGTACTATCACAACTACACTGTTAGCCCTGGCTGATCCCCCATCGCCTACGGCGCCTCCGAGGAGCTCGGCCCCTTCCGGATTCGCCCCGATGGCCAGACTCTCTGCCTCAATCCCCACGCTTGGAACAATTAAGTACTTCCTCATCAAAGCCTATCAAAATGAAAACAAAGAATGGAAGTGTTAAAGATCTTTTGTAATTGCATCAGGAAAAAACTTCAAACTGTACTTTTCTCAAATGTGCTTATTATACGAAGACAAACAACAGACCGACGGACACACACAGAATAACCTGAACCGAAGTGCTATATTTTATGTTACTCTAGCAAGATATGGACATGAATGACAGTAATGTTAGATGTCTTGTAAGATGATAGTAAGTTTTAAGTTTATCTTGTTAGTACTTCCAGATATATATTAAGTGATCTAGGCAACAGTAATTTATGTTTATATTTTTCTAGCTAACGTTGGAAATTAGAGCATGGGTCCTCTACGGTACCATGAAGCACCGTATAGTGCGGTGCATCGTGCGTGTCATTCATCATATGATGGATGATTATATGTGGTTATGCGCATGTGTACACATCATTCATCGCATGATGAATGGTGTATGCAGTATATCGCATCGTGCAGTGCACTGCAGAGGATCCGTGGTCTGAAAATTAATGGATTAACAAAACTGTCCTGGAAAAGTAAGACAAGACTCACTGTTTCCAGTAATCTCTTTGTTGTCTAGAATTTGGAATTAGAGTTGAAAACCAAGGGAAAGAATATTATAAGAGCATAAATTCTTTGCACGAGTTATTGGTATTAATAGTAAATCCACAGCTGGTAGTCACTAGATGATGAATGATGGATTAAATTGTATGTTGCTTGATGATGGATGAAGATGATTTTCACAGATAATCTGTGGATTGTGCGAATGATTTCCAACTCGTAAACCGCACCAGCTTCTCATGCTGGTTCTAACTACTTGTCTTTCAACCGCACCTTTTGACAGTGGAGACGCAGATTCTGTAGTCCCTGTGACTGCAACCAGATATTCGATAGATGCGTTCAAGCTCCCAGCCCTCATCAGCCGGTATCCATGGCATGACCATGGAAAGGTCAGTCCAAAAAAGCCTTCTTCAGAAAGGCCATCCTTAAGCCAATAAAATTAGCCTGCAGATTCCATTTCATGAGCTAATTGCTTTCTTTTTTTTAAAAAAAAAAATTCTTTTCAATCCTTTGCCAATTTTTCATGTGATAGGTTGGTGGACGGAGTCAAGTATATTAAGGTCTCACCTTAGTAACCATCACTGGAACAGGACATGAAATCGCCCTCAACAAGCTCTGATACTATTCAGACATTTCTTACAGAATAAGATGATGCCCAGCAGCTATCCTCTTGGAATAACATAGTTCGAAGCGGCAAGAAAAGAAGTAAGCTTTTATAGAAAGGAGAAATTATATCTTACAGCGCATTCAAATTATTTTTTAAATTCCATTTAGCAATTCTTGCAGGAATTGTGGAATTTTTAGCAGCCAATGTACCATACAAATATGAATCAAGGCTGGCCAGAAATAAAAAAAACTGAAGAACAACTTGTGTCCCATTGGGTGCCATTGTATGCATGCGCCTTCATTTATGCATGCGTTCTGCATCGAATTGAAGCCTTCAGCGAGAAGTGGTGAACTTCAGCACAACATATTTCTTGTACGTTCTACCATCCAGCAATGCAGTCCAAGCCATTAGACAAGTTGCGGAGTTGCATATTTCACTAAATAGAATTGAATCTAGACTCCTAGGCTCAAATAATTCCACCAGCAGGTACTCATAATATGTCAGTCAGCAGTTTATTATGTGCGAAGAATATTCACTATTAGTCCCCCAATTAATTTTCAGAAATGAGCTTGCCACCAAATGAAGACAGTACAATCTCGACAAGAGGGGCACTGCAGTTAGAAGTATATCGATCACAACAGAGCTATTTCTCATTTTTATTCCTGCATGCATCATTAATGCTCCGATTAACCCTCTTATGCATTCGCATTCGGTGGAGAGGTCCAAGTTATCAACAACAGGATTTGATTTGAAATCAATTCTTAGCTGAGGGTAGCAATCCAGGTGAAGAAAGAAATGGAGAATAGTGTGAAGCAAAAAGTCCCCTGAATTCTTTGTGCTGTGTCTGCTGCTTTATTTGCCTTGAGGTTGTGGGGTTGTTAATCCACATTACTTGATGTAAACATATATCGGCACACATATGATATCCACAGATGCATTTCTTTTCAATTGAATTTGAGTGAATCCTTGCTAGGACTCTTCTGTCATATAAATGGACACATACATAAACAACAAAAGTAGAATCTCATCTAAAATGATCAATTAAAATTGGGAAGTATCCAATTTGAATTGACATGTAAGCAACAAGATTCACTAAAACTTAGTAACAGGAGAAAAAATTTATAAAAGGAGTTCTGCAACTATTAAAGATGGCATTGTAGACGGCCACTATAGCCTGTATCAATCTGTTTCATCCTCCATTCAATTTTGAAGCAGATTTTCTTTCGTTCCAGTTCTTAAAGAAAAAGAGAGAGGAAAATAAAGAAAAGGACAATGCAATTCTGGTCCCAACCTCAAGCTGGTGAAAGTTTAAGTGTTGGACCCCCAGCCTTTCTTTTTCCAACGCCACTGCAGCCATTTCCCCTCTATCCTCTTTATCTCCCTCTCTTTTACGGGCTGCGGCCTGCCATTTTTTTGAATTGCCGCCCCGTTTTTTCTTTTTCTTTTTTTTTTGTCCCCTTATTTTCCTAATCATATATGGCAGTGGAAAATTGGAAACTGATATCAATATTAAAAAAAAAAAAATCCCCCAAGATGAGGCCATTTCCATTTTGCTTTAATAACTGTACCATATACGCACTCCGTTTCATCCTTCTTATTAATGCTTCTGCAAGTAGGTGTCAGACTCTTTCCTGCGCCATCAAGGCAGCCTGAAGGCAGTTTTGGATAAAAGTCCTGAATCTTCCATTTCCCCTGTACCTCGCTTCTACACTCTTGTCCTGCTTTGCCACCAATCCTTACCTTCCACACGATAAACACATCTCCTGCCGTGACACGTGGATGCACAGCCATGCCACCTCTCCCCCACTTAACGTGCTCCACGGGGCGACCGCAACGCATCTTTCCGGGTACATTCCTTCAACCTCTCTGACCGGCCGGACACTGCAGCAACCCTCGGATCCCTTCGTCCCGTTTCCTCCGACTTCGCTCGCGAATTTGGTTTCTTTTTTTCCGAACCTCTGTCTCGGTAGGTGATGGCGAGGGGAAGCTCGCAGACGTCGTCGTCCCCCGGGGGGACGGCGCGGCCGACGACGGTGGGACCGCGGGGGATGCCGGCGGGGATGAGGAGGCGGAGGCTGGGCGGCGGCGGCGGAGGGGGATCCGCTGGTGGGGGATTCGGCGGGGCCGGGGGGAGCAACATGCTGAGGTTCTACACCGACGACGCCCCCGGGCTCAAGATGACGCCCACCGTCGTGCTGGTGATGAGCCTCTGCTTCATCGGCTTCGTCACGGCACTCCACGTCTTCGGTAAGATCTACCGCTACCGATCCTCCGCCACCGGCAGTTCTTGATCCACCGCCGACGGTGCCTGCGGCCGAGCCGCGCGAGCAACACACGTACGCGGCTGCAAAAGACCAAGGTCTTATGCTCTGTCTTCTTTCTGGGAAATTGTCTTTGTTTGGTGCTTTAGTTGGAAGTATTCCGATCTTAGGATTAGAAGAAGAGAGCTTAAGATTCTTTGTTTTTTTTTTTTTTTTTAAATGAATGCATTGAGGTAGGTTGATCTTTTTCTGTTTAATTTGCTAACTTTTTCTTCAAAAGATCCATCTTTTTGATTGCTTTAGTAAATCTGCTACAAGGGGTTACTCTTAATTTACTCAGACTAGTGTTACATTTGATCGAAACGACAAGAGGGTTACATTTGCTTGAACTAACGAATGGCATTCAATTACCATCTTTCAGCTTTAATAGGCTGGCAGGAAACTTGTAATGGATTTGATAGGTTCCCCTTAAAAACAAATAACAAATAAATCCACCAGGAATGCTTATTAACAATCGCATAAAATAATAACAATGGATGAAACAGTGTTAATGACACCGTTATATCTGCTTCCTTTCAAGCCAAGAATATCCTTGTCCTGCTCTGATATCAGTCTTCTTGGTAGCCTGGAATGTATACTATCTCAAAACAAAGTTAAATTTGATTTTTGAGAGGATGTAGTTATCAGAATTCTCATTTTGATTTTGCATTTCATCTGCTAGATTTTAAACCTGAATGCGGCGCTCTCTTTGATTTCTTTAGTGGTGAGTGAGCTCTGAGGCAGCACAAATCCAGTCTTTCTTTCCATTTTAACTCATTGGAGTGTTAAGTAGCATGCTGCAACCTAATTGCCCTTGGTTATACCCCAATTTCCTCCATCAACAAAATCTGTCAATTTTTTCATAACCAAAGGGAATAATAATGAGATTTTTGAAACAAGGTGAATGCTAGATGAATTAAAGAAGAACTCCAGGGTACCAATTCTAATAAATTAGAGAGGTAACTGCACTACTTATCATTTAGTTGAATTTTTAAGTCATAGTATTACTGTTAATATATGGGGAAGATAGTAAAAAAATGATTTATTTTTCTTTTCAGTGAAATACTGGTGAGCTATTGGTGTTGAGTAGGCAAGGATGGCTGAAGAAAGAGTAAAATAATCAATAGATTTGGGAGACCTCCTCGCCTTTGTGCTTGGAATGCCAAATAAAGAGAAAAAAAAAAATTTCTTGGTTCTTATGTCACGCCCCGAACCCAACACCCGGGTCGGGTACGTGATGGCCGCACACTCCTTAGAGCAAGCCCTAAAGAATATGCAAGGCCAAATTAAATCATTACAATCTTATCAACCATAACAATTAATTTCAATAATGATTCATAAAACTTACATAATTACAATTAACATTCCTTCAATCCTCTGATCAGGTATCAACGGTACTCTATCTATGCATCCGCTCACTCACAAATCCATACCATAGCCAACCATGGACATCTTGTAACTTTGAGAAGAAAAAGAAAATGAAGGGGTGTGAGCTTTACAGCCCAGTAAGAATTCCATATCACATCAATATAATAATATAATCTGAAAATAATGATAGGCAATATCACATAAAAGTCGATGTTCACTGTCCAGAATACTGCAAACATTTATAGATTATCTGTTTTATCAAAAGAGATGTATCATCATATGTTAAATAAGTGAAACAATTTTATTCAACGATTGTTTCATGTCTTATCTTTCCATCTTCTTCTATTATCACATCATCTTTAATCCTTTTCTTTTTGGCTTTGGCTTTAGCTTTGGCTTTGGCTTTGGACTACCAGGATCATGCGACGATCTTTTATTCGGATCGATTTCTGTGATCTTCCTCGGATCGAAATATTCATGATCTTTCTCGGATCAAAGTGGCCATGATCTTTCTCGGATCAAATCATTCATGATCTTTCTCGGATCAGATTCTTCATGATCTTTCTCGGATCATATTCTTCCACACATAAGCCTGTGGGGGCTGTCCCAGGCATAAACTCCTGGCAAGTTATTCCACATGACAAGGCCAGTCCAAACCATATTTCTTTTTCTTTTTCTTTTCATGAAATTATGATATTTAACTTCATTAATCAATTCATCTTTTGCAGTGTAATAAATATGTCATACACATAATCATGCCATCAATCGCTGATACATTTGTATTGATATAGCATACTCATGTTCAAAATCACATAAATAAATAAATAACAATATCTCAGATATAACAAATTCATCGATCTCAAATCCAATGATGCAAAATCAATGAGATAAAACCAACGGTAAAATAACATATATAATGATGATCATGTATAGAAATTCTTATCTTTACCGGTGACTGATCCAAGCACAGAAATCAATGTTCTTCTTTGATTTATAAATTTTTCTAATAAGATATTCCACTCGATATCTTATGCAGATAATCGTATCTCTTCATGACCCTGATCAAATATAAAAATCATATAGAGAGAAAATTACCGATAATCGATCTTAATAACACAGATCGAGGACCTCTCTTAGGATTAATCAAAATTAGGATTTATCTAATTATCTAGATCCTCCACTGATCCATAAGACTTCTAGAGAGAGAAAATCCCTGAAGAGAGAGAAAATTCTAGAGAGAGAAAGTAGAGAGAGAAAGTGGAGAGAGAAAGTTTCGTATCCTTTCGATGAGGCACTCATGATCTAGATCATCAGAGGTCCTATCAGGGTGACTCAATATGAATCAAGTGTTACAAATCTCAAATAGGATCGGACTGGGATCAGATCTACTGCACGAATTTCGGAGCAATCTCAATTCATCATATTTTCATCTTCAAGTTTATTCTAGGGTTCATGATGCAATCAGAGAGGAAGAAAAGATCCTAGAGAGACAAAATCCGTAAAGAGAGAGAAAAGTCTAGAGAGAGAATCTAGAGAGAGAAAATGTAGAGAGAGAAGGTAGAGAGAGGAGAGAAAAAAAGAGAGAGAAAGAAGAGAGAAAGGAGAGAGAGAAAAATTCTCTCCTTCTTCTTCTGATTTTATTTTATTTTATTTTTATTTTTATTTTTCTTTTTTTCTTTTCTTTTCTTTTTCTTTTTCCTTTTTCTTTTCTTTTTCTTTTCTTCTTCTTCTTCCTTTCTTCTTTTCTTCCCGCGGCCTCCCTTGGCTGAAACAGGGGAGGACCGTGAGGTCCCCCCCTCGGTGGCTCGGGCTCCGGCGGCTTGGCCGGAGATCCGACAACGGCGGCCGACCATGCAAGCTGGCCGGCGGCAGGGTCACCCTCCTTGTTGCCGGCGGCAGAGAAGGAAGAAAATCATAAAAACAGGGTATCCCTGTTTGAGCCCGAACCGGAAGCCCGAACCGGCACCTCGCCGGCTTCCAAAAACACCGGTGACCGGAGAATAACAAGGAGAAGAGGAAGTACCTTGTTCGCGGCCGAAACAGCTCCGGCGATCTCTTTTCTTCCGATCAACCACCACGGAAATCTCTGAGAAAAATCTCTCAAATCCCTTGATTATTTCGAAATTTTTGTTGTAAATTCCTAAAGGAGGGTTGGAGGATCTTATAGTGGAGGTTTCCTACCCTAGCCGGACTCTTTGAGTCCGATTTTGCCGGAAATCGTGAAGGAAGAAGACTCCGGCTAGGAGTCTTCCTCCTTCTCTGTTCTGTTTTTTTTTTTTTTTTTTTTTTTTTTTTTTTTGTTGTTGGGCCATCTGGGCTACAGGCCCAAGTAAACGGGTTGCTACATCTTATGCAGTAGAATGGCAAAGATTCAAAATGCCTTGCTTGATGGTCGATGAGTTAGAGGCAAATATGTTGTCTTGGTATGATAAGAAAATATTTTTTCAGGAGCCATGATGAAATTGACAAATACTTCTTGGACTAAGAAGCTTCTAGGGTAAATTTTTTTCCTACTCCAAGAGTTTAAAGCCCATAATTTTGCTGTTTGTAAGTGATTGTGCAGTTCCAAAAATTTGCTCCTTTTTTTCCCATTTGTGATTAAGCTTTAGTTTATGATACTGAGGTACGTTGGGTATTATAGTCCACAAGAAAATTCTAGAGAATAAAAGTTTGGAGAACTGTGTTAGACCAAAAGGAGTGCTACTTCAGTTGAACAGTATTTCTGAGTATGTTGTCAGAATTGAGACACGATAGATTCTTAAACTTATCAATTTAATTACCTTGACTTACAACCGGGTGGAGAGATTGATGAGAATTCTGCCAATACGTTGCAGATGAAGCACAGTTGTGCTTTGGTTTGTCCAGTAAAACATCAGGTATGATTTAGAAGGAAATTTATATTCTAAGATCTGTTGGTAAGTGTTAGACAGTGAGAAGGGGCCCGACAAGAAGGACCCAAATAATCAGAGGCTTCAGATTAGATGTTAGAGGATCAGAAAAGAAAAGGAGACCAAAATCAAAGGAGATTTGAATGTTGTGTCATCTTTGTTATTGAAGTGTAGTTTGTTTGCTCTCCTAGTTTTACTTTGTTTTCCATGGTAAATTGTGATAGGGCATGTTGCTGCATTTTGTTTTTCTTGTTGTCATCCTTTCTACTGTATGAATTGTGCATTCCCATGGCATTATTATAATAGAGGTTCAAATACACTTAGGTCACATTTGGTTCATGGTCAAAGCCAGAATCGGAATAGATTGGAACGGAAATTGGAATCGCCATATCCCACAATACTTTTGCTTCACTGACAAAATCGGAATCAGAATGAGCTTTGAATATTGAGAAGGAATAGAGATTGGATTTTGGGAATTAGGGTATTTTCGATTTTTCCTAGAATTGGAATGGAAATGCAACTCCCCTCAATCAAATCGCTGGAATGGAAGTCACTCGTTCTTATTCCTATTCCAAAGTGCAGCTCCCCTTAACGAAACATGTCTTTGGTATGTTTTCCTCACCTCGATCTAATAAGAACCCAGCATGTCTGATGATGGTCAGACATGACATTTTTTTGGTGAATAGTTTGTTAACGTGTCACAAGTTCGAAAACTAGTATGAATAAGTGCGGATCTTCAATAAAATAGTGGAGAGGGAGGGGCTAAAACCCAGACTAGTTTGACATGAGATGATTGAAGCCTTCTTTGGGGCTTTGATCATCTCACACTCAAAACATCCGATACTATTGACATGTAGAAGTAGATTGTCCTTGGTGAAGTTTTCACTAGTTCCAATTTGAGCCTATAAACTGCAAGGAAACTCAAATCTGTCAACAATGAAAAGGTTAGGCATCAGGCTCTTTTGATCCACTTCATTCATTGTCGACTCTCAAATTCTTTTTAGTCTCTCTTCCTTCTGATAATTACACCTTTCTGTCATGCCGATGATTTGCCTAAAATTGCTTTTTTAGCATGTTAACCTTGGCAGCCAATTGTGCAAGCAGATCTTCTTATCCAAAAGACATTTGCCAGTGTGCGGATTCTTCTCCAATTAACATGTTCCTGACTTGAAATTACCTCGAGACCTTAGATTTTCTCCTGCTCGGTTCCTCCCTCTGTCACTTCTTTCTTCTTCAATTAACATCTTCCTTGCTTGAAATTATTTTGAGGCCTCGGGTCTTTTCTTGCTCCGTTGTTTCCTCCATCACTTTCCCTCTTACATGCCACCAGGGCTTTTGAAAGTCCAACGTTTCTTGAATCGTCAACTTGTGGGGAGGAATGCGATCCCCCAGGGCCTCCAGCTTTATTAGTTCTATCATCAGAAATTGCTGCTTTATCTTAGTAGAATTTGTCGCGTGTGATTCACGTGGCATGCAAGTGGACAAAGCCTCAACGCGCGTTGAGACGGATGAAGCTTCATGGCAGGAGAAGGTGCGGGCTGTGATGCCGAGCCCATGAGCGTCCACAATGACATCGCAAGAGGAAATTGACAGCGCAAAGGCATCGAATGTGTTTCTTGCTGCTCCTTCTTTGTTTTGGTTGGTGAATGACCAAGTTCAAGAAGTCAATTGTGCCTTGGAATATGCTTTTTGTTTGAAGTGGAGTGTACACCACAGCTTGCTTGCCTTCTCCTTTTCAGGTTCCAAGGGATATTCGATGTTACGGGTGGCTTCCTATTGGCATTTTACTATTGAGACTTTTCTTTTTCTTTTTTTTTTTAAAAAAAGTCTTTTGGTGAGTGAGGCATCTTCTTAGTGGATTCTGGCATGGACATCCGCTGTGCTCGTGGGTCTGCCACCGCCCTCAATTGGTAAAGCCAGTTCATTAGACGTCTAGAGCTCAGGAGTCTGCAGCCGAGACTCCGGAGCTATGGTTCTTTCCATTGCTGATGATGGCTCTTTCTTCACCAAGGGTTGACAGGTAATCGACTGGTGTTTGGATATCCCCAAAATAAAGATGGAATCCTCTATTTGCTTTGCAAAACTACTATAGTAACACAAAAATCTCTCGCAGAAAAAAAGGGCTAAAAAATTTGATGCAAAGGCTCTATATTTCTCTCCAAACGTGGAAAAGAATCGTGCGCGCTCGCTAGCCTTTATTTTTCACAGTAAACATAAACATCAGCTAACCTTTTGCTATAAGATTTCTTGGTACGAAAGCACTGCCCTTTGTTTCTAGCTAACAGCTTACTATAGGGTTTGGGTTGTATCTTTCGCACAAAAGAATGATTGATCTTCTCTCACAGCATCGTCTACTAGATTGCATCCTACACAGCTCTCAAAGCATCCCAAATTCTCTCATTCATCAGCCTGTATAGGTCTCGAAGCAAAATTTGCTCGATCCATCGGTGGATTTGCACAAAAGGAGGTGAATCATTCTTTCATGCAAAAGCTCGAACCGTTACCCTTTGCCATAACATTTTAGGAGCCCTTGAATACATTCATATATGTGATGTTGCAATTTGTTTCGTGCAAAGATTTATGGCATCGAGAGATGCTCAATTTGCTCTACCACTTCACCCTGTGCATGGAAATTTTAGGCTTGCAATAAATTATCATTTTGTGGTCGTGAGTATTGTAGGGGCTCGCCAATTTCATAATCATGATTTAATAATTGAGTTTGTAATTGGAGACATCAAGTGGGCCCTATCTCATGCTTATCACGATTGGCCACCAGTTAATACATACCATCGTCTACTGTCTTGAAAAATTTTTATACATAAAAATCATAAATCACAATGCAAAAAGTAATAACTATATCCAATGCAACAAAAGTCTAATGCGGACATGATCTATCTTTTTCCCAAGATTATTGCTAGAAATGTGCATCACATAGACAATCTTCTCTTCTATATGATATTTAAGAAATAGGCATTATATAAGTAGGTTTTAGTAATTTTTGTTTTGGAAAAAAAAAAAAGGAGAGGCGAGCTCTTGATACCCAAATGAAAATTGATGCATTAGAAATTTTCTACTGCCATTATATGAATATATGGTTTCTTCGAAGATTATTTTCATTGATATTGAATATTTCATCCTTAGATCCCAGCAATATCTCTACTCTATAATATCATGTTGCATTTTTCCTGCCATAGATAGGGATAGTATTTATGAAAACGATTGTAGCATGTAAGATGAATCAAAATATTGTATAATGTCTAAGTAATCTTAGGTATTTTGCTGTTGCTCAAATATGTGCCATGGTTTATATTTAAAAAAATTAATAATTAATTTATAATCATAATATATAAATAATAAAAAATTTAGAAAGAGCTTAATAAAAAATAAAAAGAATTTGAAAAAATCTCATAAATTTCAGCTTTAGACTTTATGTACTTATAAAAAATTTATTTGAACCTGAAAGTGATTTCAAGATTTGATATAGATTTAATTAGGGTAGGCATGTGGAAATTTTTGTGTGGGTCTTTAATTAATAATTGTTCATAGCATCAATTAAAAATTCTTTGTGTATCGCATGCGGTGTAAAAAATTTATCATGAAGCATATCATTTTATTGATTGATCTACGTAGTCATCGCTTATCAACGAGTATTTAATACCAGCAATCAATTTTTTTATTTAAAAATTATATACGATGAAAATATTTTTTAAAAAATTATGAGATTCCTTCAACAAAATTATGACGTCCCTATAAAAAATATTAAACCGAAAAGAAGTATCATAATTTTTGTGAAAGAATGTCATAATTTTTTAAAAAAATTATCATAATAATATATATATATATATATATATATATTTTTTTCTCCATATGATATTTTTTTTTAAAAACTATGACACCGCTTAAGTTTAATATTTTCTACAAAGACGTCATAATTTTTATAAAAAAAATTATAATTTAAAAAAAATATTATAATTTTTTAAAAAATATTTTATTATTCAAATTAATAAATAAAATAATTTATTAATATTAAATATATATTAAAAAATAATGACAATACAGAGCAATCGAATCGAATGATACACTCGTCTGCACCGCCTGCGGTGCACAAAGAATTTCTGGCGTCAATTTATGGCACCCTTGTTTGTCACTATGTTGACATCCATCGAGATGGAACCGACCACCTGACGCAGCTGTACGTCCGTCTTCCCACGTGACAGGTTGAAAACGGGCGAGCTGGAGGCCCACGGAATGGATAGAGCCCCCGCGCACCTCTAACTGGCGGAACACTAGACCGCGGCCAACCCCGTCCGCCACGTGGCCCCGCGTGCCTTATAATTGGTGGGCCCCTATCCCACGAACAAAACTAAAAAAAACCTTATTTCTTATTTTAAATTTATTATTTTATCCTTATTTTTAATCCAATTCTACTTCGGCTCGCCTCCACTATAAAAAACCAGGGGACGAAGGCTCTTGGATGGTGGTGGGTGAGTGGAAATGCGGTATTTTTTTTTTATAATATTAAAGAGCGGTTCCGTGTCTCCGTAGTTCGCTTCCGGTTCTTCTCCCTATCTCGCCTTCCGCTTTCTTTGGTGGCGTGACATCAAAACCCCAAATTGCGTGCCTCCCGCAAACCCTAGGCAAAGCGTCGGATTAAAAGGGATTGCCTCTCGGATTCGTTCCCGTAGGAGACAGGAACTTGGAATCGCGGGTGGATACCGATCGGAAGGTATGACGCTGCCTTCTGATCCGCCCATGGAATTTTCCGTCCATCCACCAATTTGTTGTTCTTTTCTAGGGAATTTCATTCTTTTGATGTCTAGATGGTTGCTAGTATTCTTTCTTTCTAATATATAATAATCCGTTTCGAGTTTTCAATTAAAATGTTTTTTTATTTGGATTTCTTGGTTCTTTTCTCCTGTAATCTTGATGATATCTTGCTAATCTTTTTTTCCTCGTTTCTTTATTTGTCTGTGTTCGATAGATCGGTTTGTATATTACGGAACTATGTTTTGTTGGAGATTTTCTGCGTTTGTGTGGTGATTTTTCTTTATTGTGAACTTGGATGATGATATTGTGAAGTAATTATGTCTGAGATTTGTAGCGGGGATTGTGTCATCCTTTTTCTGTACGAGAAAAAGAGGATGCTTTTTAGTCTTTTCATGGTTTGGATACTTCTGTTTATGTTCCCTTTTTTGGCAGGAAAAACTCAAATTTTTAGGCTCGGCAGTTATCTGCTTTTCTATGCGAAATCGTGTTGCATTTCTAAATAACTGATAAGATTCCAGACCCTTTAATGTTGTTTATCTCAGGCTTCTGCATTTAAGTTTTGATGTTAGTTGCTCCAAGATTTTCCAGGTTAGGTGTTCTTCAGGGGTTCCAGAGGCCTTGAATGTTCTCTAGTGCTGTTTGGATTGCAGATTCTATTTAAGTGATAACATTTTCAGACCTTTTAATGTCAGAAGAGTATTATACTGTTTGCTTCTTCTTTCTGCAGATTTTCCAGGTTAGGTATCATGTTATGTGATGACATTATGATGGTTGGTGGGCTAAAAAAGTTGTGAAATTGCCAGTGCTCTTTCTAAAAAACGACTGATGCTTGTTGCTATAGTGATCCTTAATGGCTAATTCATTTTCAGGGGATTGGAATTGCAATAGTGAATGAGAACAATTTGCATTGGGCATTCCCTTTTTTTTCTGCAAAGAAAAATGAAGGCCAACGTAAAATTTCATGCTGTTTGGTCACACATCATATGATATCTTATCTAACATCAACTTCACAGTCCCTTGCTCCATCTATTACTTCTTCTCCCTTAAGGTGAATTGCCCCAGCAAAGACCATCACATCAATCGGTATTCACCCTTGGTATGATTAATAGTAAGGATTTATCCACTCTATATTTAGTTAGCTGAGCTCTATGACTTAATGAACATGAGTCAAGCAGTATCTTCATCTGTGCATCTTGTTCACTACCTACATGTATTTCTTTGATGTTAATTTTATGATTCTTTAAAATTTATAGGAGATCGACTCTTGTTGCTTGATCTTGTTTTCATCAAATTACAATCTCAAGCACTGGTTTCTACATGTTTAAAAAGTTCCCGCTCTATGAAGATTGATGTATCTTGAAGAGCAGTTTCACCTTTGTCGATTTAGTTAATAAAATCTTTATTTTCTATTACTTTCTTTATAGGTCTTAAGTTCTTTTATTATCTATGCGCGAGGCTTGAGTATCATTGAACTTTCATAGATGCATGATGCTGTAAGTTGTTGAACTGGAATTAGAAACTTTAATTCTCTAAATGGTATGGTAAATTTGGATTTTTTAAGTCCCTATTACTGTTGCTGCTGTCGAATTTACATTGGCTCTTAATTCCAGTTAGTTGTTGCTTGGATTATGTTGAGAGAACATATTCAAAACAAAGATACAGGATGGGTACACATGATTTGCCCTTGATTAGATAGGTGATGTAGAAATGGATAAATGAAGCTATACTTGTGCATCATTAATGGTTATATAGGTGAATTTTTAAGCACATCCAGGCACTTTAAGTTTCGGTCTATGAACTGAAAGCTTGCTGACTTGGACACAGACGTACTCTGCAATAAGGGGAAAAAAGAAGAAGCAAAAGACACCTAATCTGTGCAAAAGTTTTGAGTTGTAATTGATTTGTTTTTTCTGGAATTTCTTATATAGAAGACATAATCACTGCAGCAAGTGGGAAGTATCAACAATATTTATGAGTATATATGGGATTGTGTATTTATTTTGGCGTTTAGATAGGAAGTGTGTGTAATTACCTGGACTTTATTTTAAATTTGTTGATTTTTTTTTAAAAATAACATGTTTATTCTATTTTCTCATTTCTAGATATTTCACTATCAGCATATAATTTATGATCTAAGGTGTTTGGAGCAAATGGTAAAAGTTGTTGCTTGTGGCTCACAAAAAATTGCAATTTTATTACAATAATTGCTATGACTGAGGAAGTTCCTAAATAGCTATATGGTACTATCACCAATGATGATTTTAGTGGACTTAATTTTGCAATGCTAGAGATAACATTTAATGATTAGTAGCAGTATTTAGGATAAATGTAATGTTGATAAGGCAAAAGATGCTTTACTTCTATGCTTTTAAGCTTGCTTTACATTCAATAAATGAAGGTTCACCATCTCAGTATTGGATCTATGTTGATACCATCCTATTATAATGTTGATACGCTTGGCATTGGGGCTAGTTTGGGGTGCCGAGTGTCGGGTTGCCCTCTATATTACATATCGATTCGGTACTGGTTTGGTCAATATGCATTGGTATAGATCAGTACAGCAAACCTTACAATAAACAATACTTAAGTAGGACAATTTGGTTAAACCATTCTACTGTGATGCAGGATGATCATTTCTTAGAGATGGGTGCAATTAGGGGAACAATTTTGATTTAAATCAACGCACATGTTAACTTGAGCATCTTAAGACTGAGCACTTCTTGAACATGTTGATTTATGGATACTCGGGCTTTGGGTTTTATTATGCTTAGTCAACTTGAAGATATGCCAAATCAAGGAAGGCAGAATCGGAATCGAGACTTGTGCCGGCTGATCGATGGTACGGGCCGGTATGGATCTGTACCGAACTAGTGTGAACCAACACAGAGGAGAAGGAAATTGGAGAGGAGGAAGAGAAAGAGAGAGAAAAAGAGAGGAAAAGCTGTCGGAGAGGCCGTCAGAGGGCCTCCGGCTGGTCACTGGATGGTGCAATCAATGCCTGTGGTGCCACGGATGTGAAATAGAGGTGATCATTCTGGTTTCACGAATTTTTTTTTTAAACTTCGATTATAGTGAAATCGACAATGGGTTTGTCGGCTTCACTATTTATCGTCATTTAAAAAAAAAAATGATAAGTGAATAGGGGCGGCCGCCCTTGTTCTACAGTCGTGGCTTCACCCGTATGTTTTCCACCGTCCGATGGCCAAGGCAGCCATCCGGCACCCTTCGGCAGCCTCTCTGCCGGTTGCGCCTCCCTCTGGTACCGTCGCTCCTCCCTCTCTCTCTTTTTCGATTAATCATCCTATTAGACAACACCGAGTTGCAGAGGCCTCCGCGGCCCTTCGGCAGTCTCAACAGGCCACCATCGGCCTCCGGTAGTGTCGTCTCCTCTTTCGTTCTCCTCCTCTCTCTCTCTTCCTCTCTTTCCTCTCCCTCCAGTCTTCCGATTTGCTTGGCCGAACCATCCCAATTTGCCATCGATATGGCTTGGAACGCCTTGAACCGTCCCGTTCGGGACAGTTCGGTGAATGCTATGTCAAATGCTGAATGTGTCCTTCCACCTCATGTGGAAAGACAAATGATTCTTTCGGTAGTGCCTACAATTGTAATATCTCTACTTAAGGAAAATGAGATCATGAGAAACTGATTGTTGTGCATCAGAGCATTGGAGAGGTGATAAGTATGCTCAAGAGCAAAACCTAGGAGAAGGGGTTTTCTTATCCCAACCTGTCACATAATTTTTGCCTTCTTTGTACTATTACTTTGAATGCAAATTCCCCCCCAAATGGTAATGTATTATATTATTTTATATTTGATAATTTCTTCTGAAAATTGGAATTCTTTATGATCACTGTACATTCTTCTATTAACAAGATTAGGAGCCATGAAATTTTAGTTTGCGGATCATCTAGCATGTTATCGTGATCATCATATTATTGTTATTATTATTATTATTTTGTCGTTGTCCGTGTGATCATCATCATTATTAGGAGTTGATATTGATTCTTTGCGTTGGAGATATTTGGCATTAGATATTTGTGATGCCTATTGGTATGTGAAAAAGGAAAATAGTGCAAGAGATTAGGACCTAGTGTAGATTACTCTAAGTTAGTTTGTGTCTTTTAATATTTTCAATGGATTTACTTTCTCTGTCTAAAGTTTCTGCATTTATCACTTGGTTGAGTGAAAATACTCTCTATGGCTAAGGTTGATGGGTGTTTGGGCATCCTTCCATTCTACGTGAAGTCTTGCTGTTTCTCTTCTTCAAAGATAGTGATTGTTGGTGAAGGATTTTTAAGATCCAGATTGTTGCTTGGTCAGTCATCATGGGGGCTAATGTTTCCTTGTGCCAACTTAAGGTTAAGAATCAAAGGCTGCGCATACTGAGTAGGAGGGATTTTTGTGAAGGAGGAAACTATCACTTGGTCACGTTTGAGTAGAGAACTTGCAAGTGAAGTTCACTAATTTTTTGATGGATGTGATCATTTGCTTTAAAAAAAAAAGAAAGAAAGAAAGAAAGAAAGAAAGAAGACCCTTCTAAGATCCAAATATTTGCTTGGCCAGTTTGCAAGGTGAGTTCCTTTAATGTGGAAAGAAAAAGGGTTAGTGATCAGGCCCCTAGTGTTGAGCTGTAAGAGAATTTTGTAACATGCTAAAAAAAATTTCTTGATAAAGAACAAACAGTATCAAATAAAAGAGGTATCTAAGGCAAAAGAGATTGTTCAAGGGTGGAATAGAGGGAAAAGGAACTTGAGACTGCAGAAAGACAATAATTAAGAGAAATCCTGCATAAAGTAACTAATTTATTTATATTCCAAATCACTTTTCTGGACATTCTTTTTAGATGCTAAAATATTTGCAAAATAATGTCATTTAATCCTAAAAGAACTCCTGACTTATCAATAAGTTTTAATGTACATAAATTTATTTCAAATGAGAGCAGCTAATCGACCTCCATGATGATTGCACTAAACTGTATACCTTGCCAACAAGAAATGACTAGGCTTCACAAAAATAAGGACATTTGTATTTTGATTGAAAAACTCAAGGAAAAGTCATTCAAATCACTTCTGAATGTTAATTACAGTTACTCCATTTTTTTTAAAAAAAAAATACAACCTAGATCTCAAGTAGGACATTTAGACAATTATTCTATTTAAAATGAAAATTAAACCAGCTTGGAAAATAGCCTAAAAATTAATTTGAAACTTTCTAGAATATGACTCAAGTAACCTACTCTAGAATACTTTAAAAAAGAACCCTAAGTCAATAAAATAATAACTTAAAATAAAGCCAAAATCATTTATAATTATTGAACCTAGATCTAATTTGAGGTCTATAAACATTGTTTAGATACTTTTAGGGGTCAATTTTGCAAGAGTGAAGTGGCAACTGTTATTTTTTTCACTTATCTTTAGCAATTTCACTGGTGGTGGAGGAAAAGGTGGGAAACTTTGGCATTTGTTGGAGTAGGCTAGGTTTCCCTTTTAGCTTCTTGATTGCTACATGGGATGATTGGTTAAGGAGATTAAAATGCATTTTGTTTTGTTTAGTGTCAAATTGGAAGGAGAGAAATGTGGCCTTAAAAGGGGGGAAAGTAAAAATGGATTTTTTTTAAAATTTATTTGTTTAAAATATTGCAATATTTCCTTTTACCATTTTTTTCAGTGGTTATTTATCATTGCGAGGGTTTGGTTCGTTGTTGATAACGTCATTGCTCTTTAGATTTTGTGGTTGAGTCTTCGTGCACCTTGAAAAATTTCCACTTGTTTTAGGGTTGTTGTCACGCCTATCTTGCGAAGTTTGATTGGTTGCCCAACACCCTATGCAATAAGGTTTTATTTTATTGATTTTCTTGTTTGCAGGTACTATATAAATCAAAGACTATTTTGTGATCCGAGTTTGCAGGAATGAGTGCTCATGTGATTTTAATCCAATTATTATTTTCAAGTCTTAAGGTTAGGTCAGATGAGATGCTTCCGAAGATCTTCAATGTCTCCTTATCGTGGAAGGATGGAATATAGGAAGTGAGGTATATATGCATGTAGTGGATGTTGCAAGATGATCATTCATAATATTAATTTCTTATGCATGTCTGCTGACTAAGCCACTGGTCATGCTAAGCCACCTTGATTGTGACCTCCTTCAACCTGTGCTTAACCAATTTGCAGACGTAATATGCTAGTCACTTCCCTGCATTGTTGTTGAATTCCACTAGCTATGGAGCAGAGCATATGCTAATATCCTTTTCAGTTCTTTCTTTTGGGTCACAAGAACATTGCAGTCTCTTGTTTGACATTGACAGCACTTCTGTAGTCTCTTAGATTCATCACATCTAGAGTAGTTCAATATTTACAACTGGATGTATGCCTGCATCTGTAATCATTCTTAAATTGAGTTGCTATTTTCTTTTCCATTGCAATTTTCTTTTTTATTGGAGCAGTATTCCATGATGCTTCATTTTTAGCATGCCTCATGCTCTTGGATTGCATGTCCAATATTCTTATTTCTAATAATGGCGTGGTAACCAGTTAAAGAACTTATTTCCAGACTCATCTTTCATTTTCAGTTCCTCTGTTCCTTTCATTGAGCCAACAGCTTGGACTTGGTCTTTACTAATTCTGTCAGGAGGATGATGTGTGATAAAATCATAGCTGGCCAAAAAAAAAAAGAAGATTAGCTTTTTTCTTGCTTCATCTCAAGCTTTTCTACCTACTTAATCTTCTCTTGTTCCCTATCAGCATGCATTCTGCAAATTTGTTTGTTTTTCCTGGCCAGAGCATCACTTAATCTTTATTACACATGCCATTTTGTTTGGCTTTCTGGCGTCTTGGAACCTTGTAATCAGCTTCTTGTTATTCAATCTTCAGTGGTAAGGTTATGCTTGAAGAGAAACCATTGAAAAAAGTTCCATTAATCTTTTGGTAACAAAATGAAAGATGGCAATGTCATATGTGCCAAAAAAGGAAAAAGAACCATGGGCTATATTGATACATAATATTTAACTAGTACAGATATTAAATGTGAAAATAAATCTGCCACGAACGATGTTGCACTAATAATTCAGTTGATATTGCGACTACATTAATGACCTTTGAAGCACTGAAGATAAAATAAACTGGAAATTGAGGATCTTTTCCGTTGTATTTCTGGTTGTTTTGCAAGTCATCAACAAAATTCTAATAGCCACGTCCATTAATTTCTTGTAGCCAAGACTCTGTGTCAATCACATCTCCATTGCCAAATATTACTTCTGTACAAAACAACAACCAAGGTTCCAAACTACCTGAGGCTTTGACCATCAGAAAAGTGAGTTTGTGTGAAGACTTTTTGGAAATCCTTATTTTAATGAAAATATTAAAAACATGTAAGTATGACTTTCCATTAAATATATTTTCCTTTACCAAAACAGGGCCAACTCCAGTGCTAAGCATTAATTAAGTGCCACAAAAATGATGATACAAAGCTTGATGATCTTTTTCCCCAATCAACTGACCCAGATATATATTTTTACAAGTGACATTGCTGGTGGAATATTGCAAAACTTTTTTCAAGATGGGTTCATCATATCATTTATTAATTTGTTTTTCTTCTTTTATCTTCTTTATTAGAATATTTATTTGGAGTCACCTATAAACAAAATATATGGTTGCTGGAAGTAATGATGTTTCTCTTAATGAGCCTAAGAAGTGTCAGTTCAATGGCTCTGGATGTTCTTACATCAGATTGTCACATATCTCATTGCTGCTTCAGTTGATCAGTTTTGGTGCTTCTCAGTGACCCTTTAGATTTGTTAGTATTTTCATACATTTCACTACCTTCAAAGATTAGTTTTTGTTGGCTAACGTGCATATTTATAGGTGATTAATATGTATGTTGCTTTCACACTAACTGCTGGAAAGCCTTCATGATAGGCTATATTACAAAATTGGTGAACTTGGAAAATTGGAGACCTTTAATACTTATGTGACATGATTCATGCTCACAGGTGAGGTGGTTGGTTTGACTTGGCCTTTGTATCTTCCTATCCTATGGTTAGATCATCAGATAAGTTTCTTTTCTCATCTTAGGCTTCTCTAAAATTTATGTAGTCACGGTTTTCCATTTTAAACTGCTTTACAATAGGTTGAATTTTTCTTGGGCATAAAATCTTTAGCAGCTATTTGGGACCTTTTGCTGTTGCTTCACCTATTAACTTCCAAAAGATTCTAGTTTTAGATTTTTCCAGCCTTATATTCTTTTCTTTTTCTCTGTGGAAAAGTCAGACGAGCAATTTGTTTCAGGAGGGGTCATATAGACAATAATCATTCATAGGTTACCTCTGTGAAAGGGTAGCTAATTTTGATGGCATTTTTTTGACAGTTTTCAACTGAATCTAAATGGTGTTGCAGGCATGTATTGGCCATATTGTGCCATATAGACAAGGACTTGAGATCTTGAGTTTTCCATCAAAATCATTGTGTGAGCAGCTGCAGTTTCGAGGCTTTATGTTGTAGGCCTCACATGTGGATGTGTCAAATAAGTTCATCATATCAATCTAGTCTGTATTGAGCGAAATATAGCAACAGTACAATGATGCTCCTTGAAACAGACGTTATGTTTCCTTGGAGTTGTCTATTGCCATTTCCACAGCAAAGCATCAATTTGGCATCATTCTGGATCCTTAGACTTAGCTTCTCTGAGTTTAGTGCAGAGTGTTTGGTGTTCATGCCAAAGAGCATTGATGACTTGACCCAGGGATAACCTAGTAAGTTGTGGCGATGCCTGTAATGGAGATGCGGAGATAGTCATGACTGTTTTAAGATTCCTTAACAATTTATTCGAAGCTGGGATGACTGTTTTACTGAAAGCTTATTTCACAATTTTGGGCCAGACAAGTTGTCTTCCCGTCATTCCTTCTGCCTTCAGACTGCTATACCTTTGCTGAAACCGAGGGTGATCTAAAGTTGTGAATTCTTTTGGTGACTGAATATTCTGTGATTCTTGCTAGCATAGTATTTAGGATGAGCACTCAGATGGTGGCTGGATTTCTGAAGACTTTATCGCTTTGTAGCGATGTGGTAGCTCTGATGCATGCCAACTAGCTTTGGTTGGTTTTGCATAGAGAGCTGGTTGGGCTGTTCTCTGGAAGTTCTGCATGCAGTTTGGAGTAAATTTACGTTCATCTGATATTCTTGGCAGAGGTATCCACCGACACTTTTGATTTGTCCATCTTAATGATCATTCACTGGTCCGTGCAAATGATAGAAAGATACCATGTGGAGGGGAAAGGAGTGGAAGGTTCTATTCTCAGATACCATGTGCTTTTGATGTCTGAGTACCATGAATGGGTTACTGCTATGATGACTAATCTCAGTTGAGTGGTGACATCTCTTAATAATGTGAAGTTTTATGAGATAATTGGTCAGAGCTGCAGTATACTTGCCAGGTTTTTCACATTTGGTCACTTTTAGAATTTAAATGATGTCTAAGAAATAAGGATTTCTGTTGTATTATTCCATTTTGTTTTCACTCAGTCTTCTTTTCATTGTGGCTTGCTGGTACACGCTTCCAGTTATAGAAGAGTTATTGGGTAATGTAAAAGAGGTTATGGACAGTGTTATTTAAGTATATCAATAGAAAGCATTTCCACCTTTTTGACATGGTGATATTGAATAAAAATTGCTTCAGTTTTGAAAAGGTTTCAAAATGTTACTCAGATTATGATTTGCAGCTAGAGCATTATCTTTTACAGAAATGAGTCCATGTTCTTGTCTATCATATTGTTGGCTCTTTACAAGACGACTTTTAGGCATCTGCAAATGGATCTTGGTGGTACACAACAAATGAGGTTCTGTCTGCCAGGCTTTAGGCAATGATTCATGCTAAATCTAATTGTGTTATAAAGAACCGGATTTTAGCCTGGCTGCTTTTGCCTTTCTGGGCTTTTTCATATATTATCTAGTGCCATAATCTGTAAATGTGGATTGTTTGTTTTTTCTTTATTCTTCTTTTGGGAGGATATATTTAAAAATACGTGCATTTCAATCCACTAACAGCCACTGACATTTTTGAGTATGCTGTGAATTGCCGTTGATGACATGGATGCATGCTCAGTGAAATCCTGACTTGGCTTCCTTCACTGATTAGTGCTTAAAAGCTTTATGATGAACAACAGCTGCTTTAAGTGATTGGACATTTTATATTCTATATACATGCACTGGAATATAAGATTTGATCTCTCCATCTGGCTATTCGTATTTAGATATATTTTTTATGCTAAGTATCAAAATTTACTCGAAACAAAAATAGTGAGAGGGGACGTTTTATACTAATTGTCTTGTTTTCCAGATCTTTCTCTGTTGTCTAATGCTATTACTGATGCTGTGATGTTGAGAACCCTTTGTTACTCGTCATACATGAAAAGAAGATTCCATACCGTAGAACTATGAAGAAGATGGGTTAAAGAAAGGAAGAAAGAATATGATGTGAAAGATAATCTAAGACTATTTCATTTAGTTATGCATGGGTTACATGCAATTTGATAAATGAAAAGTTCAAACTGAACTTTTACCAGCTTATGCTTTATTAGTTTTCCTATTCAGTTTTGTAAGTCATAACCTTTCTGTTGCAAAAATTTCTGTTGGCCAGATGATGAACAGGCTTTTCTTCTTACAGATGTCACAACTATGCGACATAACATTTAGCAGCAGATGTGCAAGTACCACCTTTAAGTTCTAAAATCCTTATGATCTTTCTATTCTGAACTCATTTTATTTCACTTTTAAGATCTATATTTTGCTTCCACTCCAAAATTCTTCCATACTTTTCTCAAGTTCCCATTGTGGCTTTCATAGTATGGAGATATAATAGGAGAGTGCCATTTATTGTTTCTAAGGTAGGCTAAAACTGAGTATACTTTCTTGCAGAGGACATAATAATCACTTATCACCAGTATAATAGCATCGAACCTTTTAGTACAGAATCAGTTTTTTCTGCCTTCCCTGGCTGCTGCCTCTTTGTAAAGGGCTGCTAATCCTTTTGGCACATAGGTTGGATAAGGTTATGTGGTAGGTTTTTTTTCCCCCTTTTATCTTTTTCTTTTTTATAAAAATTTGGCTTCTGTTTTGTTGCTAGTTGCTTGTAAAAAATTATGCCATTCCATTTAATTTAAAAAATGGTTTTTCGTTCTCACAGTGTTTTGGTGTTATTGGCTTATTGAATACGGTGAGACATCTTCTATAGTAGAAAGGTGATAACAGTCGTAAAGCCAATTAGTAGCTTCTATTGTATCTTTTTGGTCACATTTGCTGCAGGTAACCTCTTAGGTTCTAGTTGCTGTCGTATTTAAGGCTACTGTGTTAGAAGTAATAATAGTGTTGGACTGGATTTGTTTTTTATTATTCGTAATGGTATAACTCTTGAACAACGCAGATGAGTTGGAGTGTGGTCCTCCTCTTTTTTTTCGTCATGTTAAAAGTTCATTCATTATGTACCTGAATGACTATTATAATATGACTCCCTGTAAATTTGCAATCTGAATATTGATTTGAAAGCTGGATAGAAGCAAAAGGAATTTGATGGCTTTGTGCAACTTCAGCATTTTGATGTTATTTCTTGTTACTCGTTTCTAAGGAATAGCTAGGAGAGACTTGGATATGCTTAGCATATATGGTGAAAATTCATATCATGTACCATAATGTAGCAGGATTAGATAGAAAATAGATGGAAAGAATAAATACAAAGGGCATTTGGACATTGCTATTTCATGGTGGAGTGTACACTCTTTTTACATATCGTTTGTTGCAAGAAGACTGGATGGGTGTAGCATACTTAAGGTACATGATTCTACAATGGGCATTCTGGTTTTACACACCTAAATGAAGTTGGAGTAGCAACAGATATTTGCTAAAAGGCATGAGATTTTCTGGAAAAGTGCTGGTTGAGAATATTAGCAAGATTGCAATAAGTTTAGTCATGAATTCAAGATCTAGAAACATCAAGAGTTCCTTTTTTTATTTATTTATTTAAGGTTTTAGGTGTGGGTGGGGTGTTAGAAAATTATGAAAACATATATTTGAAAATATAGTTTAACAAATCCCGGGAACATTCTATGAGCAAGTAATTTAGTAAACTTCAGAAATCAATATAATTCAAACACACAAAAAAAAAAATCATGAATTATCTTACAAGTTAAAATTCAAAAAAAGGAAAACTTTTTTCACATACTACAATGATAAAATCAAGAAAAAGATTGTCAATAAAAAAAATGAGAATAATGAAGAATGACTTAGATAACTTTGTCACTAGTGAGAAGTGAAGTTGGGTGCTCACTAGGCATCAACCTTTTGCTATGTCAAGTTGTATCTCAGTGTTTGAGTGTTTGGTGCAGGCACTGAAGCAAGAGCAGAAGACACTTCTGTAGTATTGTTATTATCTTTGAAAATAAAAGTAGTTTAACCTACTAAGATCAAATAAAATTTGCGAATCTACTTGAAGTTAAAAGTTTTTTTTTTGTGGGGGGGGGGGGTGCGCAGCATATTGCATGATACTCAGCTTTACCACATGACCAAGAAATGATATGGTTCAATTCACAAACTGGGGAGAACCTATGTTATGGTTGACCCAAGTGGTTTAATTGCATGGATCCTATTATTCTTAAGCTTGTACCAAATAAAGGTCAAGGACTCGGAAAGGTATATGTATATGAAATAATGTTTTGATAATCCTTGAAGATAGAAATGAACCACTTCTACAATTTGTAACTGGAATGTGCTTGTGGCTGAAGGAATCCGCAGATGTGGTGGACAAAAAGGAATTTTGGATGTTAATTGATATTGTAGATCACCACCTCATCCAGGACAGTGTTGATATTTTGCCTTTTTTTATTCTTGTTGTGGCAATTATTTACCGAACCATTGGCTGATTTAATTTTCCCCTACCTTACGGGTCTTCCTGGGAAGCTGAAAGATGAGGTGTGCGTCATTCTCCTCAGTACTCATGTCAAATTGTAGCAGGATCTGTATGAGTAAAAAAGTCATCTGGCTTTACATGATTGAAATTGGTCATCTTGGTATGTGATCTTATTATTCTTTTTTTGATTTTGATGTGTTTCAACTTTTCTATCAATGAAATTTCCAAGCAAATGGAAAAAAATATTTGAATATATAAATGTATCATATAGTATCCTGATTGTGTGTGCATATTACATTTGATTTAAAATGAGAATAGTCATCATTATTATCTGAATTTATTGTTCATTTAAGATATATCTGTATGTCATCTTAATCAATCCTAAGTTGTCTGGCCAAAAATAAAAGGTTTCTGTAGCGTGTCTTCATCCATTTTACATAGCCTGCCGTTGGTTGTTGTGCATCCATCCTTGTCACTGGCAAAAGTTGCACTACATTGGTCATTGGCTGGCGGGGATATAGCAGGCCATGCTACAATATTTGTTTGTCAGTGATTCTTATTGTCTATTGTTGTGAAGAATTAATTATTTTCCTATTCAATATGAATTGGTTCTTCTAAAGTGTTGTTGGCAATGCATATTTATATTTATATGATTGACAACAATCTTCCATGAAGACTTCTTGATACATCCAGTATATCTTCTCTTATCATTTTTTGCTTGCATGATGCAATTCATTTGAATGTGTTGTCACAATCCAGAATTGAAATGCTGAATGTGGTGATCTTTGATATTTTGTTCTTTTGTAGACTCCATAAGCTGTTCTGATCCAAGGCAATGTCCTCTATGGGGCATAGACACTTGATTAACCAATCTCAAATGTCTGAAATGGATCATGACCGAATCTGGAATCATCCGCACCCTGACTCTCACATGAACTTGGGTACTTCTGTCAATTTCATGCTTCTGCATTTTACTAATTGTTTTTGGAAACTTTATTGAATGATAAGTTGTGAAATTCGATTTGCAGAAAATGGTTCTTTAGTACATCCTTCAGAGAATGCAGCAGTCAATGGGGTGAACCCAATGGCTTATTTTAACATCACTCTGAGATCAAATGACCCTCCATTGCCTACTTCAGAGATTCCAAATTACATGGCAGTTGGAGCCTCACATGATCCCTATCTGCATACTCCAGCTGCTGCCAGCTCTAGTCGGCTTCCACCAAGTTATGTCCAACATGGACCTCCTTTCTACAATCAACATGCAATTGGGGATGTGGGCAGCACGATTAATCCTCAAATGGACTATGGAAGAGCATCATACAAAAGAAAAATCCCGGCACTCTCAATAGTTTCTGACAGAGGGAACACCAGCGGATATTATAGTGCTGGTAGTTCTTCCAATCTTCCCATTTTGAATGAGCAATTACAGCCAAAACCTTTATCAGGTCCTCATTGCTGGCCTTGGGAGCCCAGTAGCACAGTCCCTAGTTATGGAAGCAGCAATCTTTTGACTTTTGGAGAAGGACCCAGGAGGAATGTCAGGAGCCGACATAATCATGCTCTTCAGTTAGAAACTGTCCCAGTTGGGGTTCATGCATCTAACAACTTGCCTCAACATTTTCATTCAACAGCCAATACTGCTGGTTTGAGTGCGGTAGGACAATGGAGCCAAAGTTCTGTATCTATGGAACCCCCAAGAATGGTTCTCTCTTCAGGTTAGTATAATTAGTATATCTGGTTTTGGATTATTGAGTTTTGATTGCTTAATTTGTTTCCGACGTGGTTCTGGAAATTGCAGAAGTTAGCTCCTTCAATCACGAGATGAATCAGTCCCTTGTGGGAAGCACCGTCACTGACAACAATATGGAGATTGATGGTGGGTACCACACCAATCCGATTGCAAATAGAAGTTCGAGTACCATGCCAAGTCTCCAGGGTCCTCCAACACGAGGCCCAGGGCTGGCCCATTGTAGCTACGGTCAAAGAACTTACAGGGCCATTCCAAGCTACCCAACCGTGGGTTTCGCAGCCACTTTGGAAGATGATAGGCGACCCGGAGCGGAAACCATGGTGGCTCCTAGACATCCAAGGCCACCATCTATTATAGGGCGTAATAATGAGAGGAATGGAAGGGCTAGGAATTTCTATGATAGATTCCAGTCATTATCAGATGAGGACAATACCCGCAATAGATGGATCTCTGAGGTGACAATGTTATCAGTTGATGAATTCAGCTTTCTTTTAGCTATTCCAGAAATTTTAAAAAAAATGCTGTTTTGCATGCACCAACGAAGACTATTTATTTGTCATGATCTATTTATGCAGGGTGTAGCTATAATGGACCGGTCAACCTTCTATGATTCCAGGAATTACTTTGATCAGCACCGCGACTTGAGACTGGACATTGACAACATGAGCTATGAGGTTAGGATTTTCTTTTCTTTTTTCAAAAAAAAATAACATTTATATTTTCCCTTCCATCAAATCACCTAACAATTGTATCGGGGTTGGTGCAGGAGCTGCTTGCACTGGGAGAAAGAATTGGAAATGTCAGCACAGGCTTGTCTGAAGATGCCATCTCAAGATACTTGATGGAGACAATATACTGTTCTTCAGAACAGAACCAGGATGACGAGGAAGAATTGAAGTGTGCAATTTGCCTGGTAATGTTCCTTAAACCACGTCAATGAGATTTATGTCTAATTGGCTTGATTAAAAAGAAAAGCCCAACCTTCTGTAGACTAAATTACAATAATGTAACTAGGTGTTGTTTTGATGGTTCTCCATTTTTACTTGACAGGAAGAATACAGGGACAGGGAAAGTATTGGAAGACTAACATGCGGACATGATTTCCATGCCAGCTGCATAAAGCGATGGTTGCTGATAAAGAATGTCTGCCCGATCTGCAAAGCCTCAGCCTTGCAAGATAATATGAAGGAGAAATAAATTGTTTCTCCATAATTATGATGCTTTAGATGGATACAGTCAATCTCCTCATTTGTACATACTCTCCCCAGTGGTGGACATGACACGTTTACACATTTGAAACAAGCATTTCTTCAGTGTTAATATTGTTGCAGGCGTTTCAGATTTTGTTCTTGTGCATGGTGTTTGGGATGAGAACTGGTATGTTGTGGCTTGATAACTGGAGCGACACATTACTGGTGGAAAACGATGCTCGGGAACTATTTACCACAGTACTAGGCAAGTACACGAGTAACATGGAAAATTTTTGTTACGTAAAGGGAGAAATAAAGAAATGATAAAGGATGATTTCGCTGTTGCTACATCTCAAACTTCCTTCAATTAAAGGTAGAGGGTCGAATACCCTGCATTAACCCCTTGATCGATTATTTCAGAAAATGTATATGCTTGATTAATTGGTATTTTCATTATTTACTGATGCTGGTCTCTGGTCCAGAGTTGAAATGGAAAACGTGAGGGGTTAATGTTGGTCTGGCTGCAAGCGTTGAAAAAAAGAAAAAAAAAAGAAACGGTCAAATTTTGGACTAAATTCAATGTGATTTGTCAAGGTAACATCAAGCCAGATGATTAAGGCTCGCAGGCTAGAGATAAGCTGCGTTCAATTCATCACAATTTTTGCCATTTGATTACAAACAACAAGAGTACAAACTAAAATCAGGACACATCAGATGCTGACAAATGTTGTGGAAGTATACAAAGGCCTGGAGACATTCTGCATCCAGATACAACATGATGCCGATTTCCCTCAAACTCTAGCACGCCCTTGGATCTATTTGTTCGTAGATGACAGATCATGTCCTTGTTCCACCTGTCTCTGCTCCTCCCTCGCTCCCGTAGATTGCGACGAGCTCTGTCCCCATAAGCTCGGAAACAACAATTCGTTATTCACGGTGTTCGCCCTGAAGCTAAGATCGACCGTCGCCGCCGCCGGAGACTCCGCCGTCGCCTCGCACGACGCTCTGTGAACTACAAAACTATCCTTCCTGCCCCAAAGATTTCTTTCTCAGCTCTATAAATCCACGAGGAAAAGATGGGCGAGAGAGAGAGAGAGAGAATGGGAGAGATGAGAGCATGGTATAAAACTATGCAGACCTGGAGAAGAGGGTGCCGCAGAGGCACTCATATTCGCGGTTGCCGCAGATCCTAGTGTGAGCCTTCCAGTCGGTTCGGACGGCGTATTTCTTCGAGCACTTGTCGCACTTCCACTTCTTCTCCCCGTGCTTCCGGCTGTAGTGCTTCTTGATCCCGGTAAGGTCCCCAAGCGCCCGAGCCGGGTCGTGATACACGCACGTCTCCTCCGGGCACACGTACACCCGTTTCCGCGCCGCCTCCTTTCCCCCGCCCTCCGCCGCCGCCGCCACCGCCGCCGCCGCCTTCTTCTGGGGGAAGTTCCACGGCAGGTTGTGCCCCCGCCGGTGGATCTGGAGGTTCTGGTCCCGCCGGAACTCCTTCCCGCAGACCTCGCACACGAAGGTGCTCGACGATAGAAGCGCCTCCGGCGACAGCGCGATCACCTCCGCCTCCGGATCTAAACAAAAATTGACTTTTTATCGATCAATCGAACAGGACTCCCATCAATCGACACCGAGAAAGAGGGAGAGAGATAAGAAGGAAGATTGGTAGGGAACTTTGCCTGGGGTTCCTGGAAGATTCCTCTTCCTCTTGACTCCCGCCGCCGTCCGCTCCACCGCCTGGCGATTACTTTCGGGATTCGAATCTGGATTAGAGTTAGGGTTAGGGTTTGCAATTGGGTCCCGGATCTCATCTCCGGTCATCTCTCTCGCATAAATCCAAAGCGTAAAGGAGCGAGCTTTTTATAATTTCGCTCCCTCCAATCCAGATTAGATCGGCCTTGAAGAGGAAGCTATAGGAGGGGCGGCGCCACCGCGACACCCAGGAGACAGGGGCGGCGTTTGTTCTGTGCCTGAGGAACTCCCGGCTTATCGCGTTCTAGCTACGGAGGCCGGGATGCGCGGAAGGCCAGAGACACGTCTCCCGTCCTTCCGCCGATCTCTTTCTGTTCTGTACTCCCTTCTGGATTATCTTGTCACCATTAACTTAACATGAGAAAATTATAGTATGTCCGGCCGCCTGGTCAAGTATTAACTTGTCTGCTCTCAAAGTCTAGTGGATAGGATTAGGATCATTTGTTGGATGGAACTGTTGGACCGACACGTTATCCATTTCAAGCTTATCACGAATCTTTAATCTTGCACAGCTGTCGGATGGGGATTATATATAAAAAAAAAGTGAGTGGTTTCAGTCAGCGTTGGATACGTTCTACAGTCAGCAATCAATCAAAGATTCGCATTGTACTTGACTTCATTCCTGGTCCTCCACGAGCTCTTAGGTGGATTTGTTTGAATTGGGAGTTTTTTTTTTGGTAGTATTTGAGTTGGGAGTCTTACCGAGGTAAAAAGATTCCGACTTATCTCAGTGTGCAAGCTAATTTATCTGTGAAGGTGTATCAAGATGATAACAAACGAATAACACATCGTTTTGTTTTGTTGGTAGAAAACGAATAACATATCTTTGATGAGCAAATCGAAAATCCAGGGACAAGAAAGGAGACAGTGGGAGCAAGCTGAAGGTGACTGAACAGAAAGTCTAAAAATCTAAATTCGCTTCACCATACGAAAAAGGATGTAGATATATTTACAAGGCAGATAATTATTAAGATGCATTCAATTCAATTGATTAACAAGGTTATTTTTTTTGTAAGCAAGTATCATTTTTAAGTATTTCTTTCCATAACGTGAATGATAAAAGCTATGAACTCCAAAATCTAATCATAAAGTTGCTCGATCGATGCATAATCTTTATATTATTGTAAGAATTAGCAATATATATGGTGCTAGTTTATAAAGAATGGTAAGAGAAGTATACCATAATGACATAAATTTTTTTTATAGAAATTTTGTATTATGATAGTATTGTTGAACTAACGTATAAGGCCTGTCATCATTTTTTTTTTGAAAAATAATCAATTTTTATCTAATTTATATATCATGAAAGCAAGGTGTTATAATAAAGAAGTTGGGTTGTATGAATTTGAATCATTTTAAAAGTGCATGTCAAAACCCATAAATTCTAAAAGTTTTACATGCCACCTAATCAGGCACTCATATTCCTCTACATGCACGTGTGTCCTTAATTGCTAACATGTCTTATGCTACAGCAGCACTCAAATGGTCATTATATCACATAGCGAATTGAGTGGGTGAGAGCCATCTAATTAATATGTTCGAAGTAGATTTGCTAGTTGTCATGACTGCCATCGGCTTTTTTTCTATTTTAATTCTAAAAGATATATAAAAAAAAACAGAGAAAAAAAAATGGTAGCTTTTTTTTTTTGAAATTTTTATTATAAGAAGGTAGGTGGGTCCCAACTCACTCCCTAAGTGCCCTTCTATATTTGTTGATTTTTGGAACTGTAAATCGTCTTGTAATTATCCTTAGCTACATTTAGACCACGTGCAGTCTCCAGCCACTTTTAACTCCTACGTGGCCTCGACCCAGCTGTCTTTGGCCTTTTTTTTTTTTTTTCCCTCCAAAGGAACACATCACCCTCCACGGGGTTCCGGAACTCGTAGAAACATCCAAAACGGAAACGAGACTCAGACCAGGTGACCACCGCCAGGACCACCCAGGCAGGATAAGAATTAACACCACGCGGAACGTGCGATCCACCACGCCTGCAACTACCTGCCGGACTTGCTTTCCTTCTCCTCTCGAGACCCGTCTCTTTCTAATTCCCGTCTTTGCTTATTAAAATTCTTCATCAATTAGTCCCATAAGGCTTCTTAGAGAGAGAAAGAGAGAAGAACGGAAGAAAGAGAGGGATCGCGAGATATCGAATAGAGTGGAGAAGGGGATTGGAAGGGATGGAGGTCCGGAACGTGGACAACGCCTCCGCCGCGCCGCCCTCGCCGGCCCCGTCTTCGAAGCAGCCCAAGCCGCCGCCCAATCCCGTCGACACCACTTCGGTGTCCCGGAGGTTCCGATCGCGCCTCCTGTCTCCGATCTTTCTCGATTTTGGGATCTTTCCTCTCTTGATTTCTTTTCTTTGGTTTTGATTCGATCTCTCATTGGCTTGCTTCTTTCTTGCAGGCTCCAGAAGGAATTGATGTCCCTCATGGTGCGTTTGGCTTCTTGTCCTTCCCTCTTTTCTTTTCTTTGGATGTTGTTGGATCGAAAATCAAGAATCTTGGTGGTTTTGGATCCCTTTCTTTGATGGGCAACGTAGATATTGGGAGGATATTTTGTTTCCTAAAGGAATTTTGTGGAAATTTTCTTAGGCTTTGATTTCTTGACGGTAATCGCATTCTCTAACGGTGAATGGATTGCTCTTTTGATATGGGTTTGGCAATTACAGCACTGCAATTGGGGGAAAATCGGATTTTTTGCCCCCCCCCTTCTCTGCCTGTCCTTTCTTGTTTGGACTACAGCATGGGATGGGATTTACTGGTGCGTTTGCAATTTGAGATTTTGAGGTCCATTGGGTTCTTATATTTTGGTACGATAATTGTCTTGTAATAAGTGGATCAGAGCATCACGGGAATTAATTGGAAACTTTCAGACTCAGTCCAATCTGCTGGAGAGAAGATTCTACCTTTTTTTAATCAAATTCTTATATTTTATTTGCCTTTTTATGTGTTCTGATGTTCTGCACAATTGATTAAGTGTCTCTTATAACTTAAGCTGACTAACTATATGCTTGACCTATTAAAGGATGATTGTTGTTAAATTATATCCGTTCCCTGGATTGTTCTACTTGACTTGTATGTTACGCATGTTGAAGACTTTCTGATTGTTGTAGGATTCTACTTATAGGTTTGCTGCCCATAAACTACTTGCATGGGAAATATATTTTAGAAATATTGGGCCGTAGTAATGAAGCATAAATGACCTTGAATTAGGGGTTTGTTGTATTTATGTTGTGATAAATCAATTGCCATGCTTCTTTTCTGGGTTATTTGTTTCTTTCGCTTTGACATAATCAAGGATAGATTCCTCATTAATCATATGTGAATTTTCCTGTGAACTTTGTTTTTAATTTTTCTTTATAAAATATATGCTGAAAAACATTCAAAATAAGCTTGAATAAGTTTTTCTTTAATATATATTATCCATATTTTTAGATTCTCTTTATTATGGGATTTCGACAACTTGGCACCCTGTAATGTTCCGACACCAGTGGCCATGCTATTGTACAAGGATCAAGAATTATAGCCTTTGTTAAGGGGTTCCAATCTCTTATATTTAAAGAAAGATGATTGAACTTTTAGCGGATAATGTAACAAAAGGTGACAGATTGATGTTATCACAGGCACAAAAGCTTCAAGGATGGTTGGTTATAGTCCACATTCATTATTGTGATGAAATCCTGGTACTCTGTGACCAACTTTAGTTTCATCCTTATGTCTGGTTCTCTAGTCTAAATGTGAATTGTATATGCAGTGCTTTTATGAGAATTTACATTGAGAGGAGAGTGGATAAAGTAGGATCAACCTTGTATACGCAATGCTCTGAAATCAATATATCAGCTTGGAATAAAAATGACTGAATTTTAGAGGTACTAGTTTTAGGGATTTTGAAAACTATTGCTGATGGAGATTTGTCTGAAGATGGAAGGGTCACAATGATATTTTGTCTGAATTTTTGATGTGCAGAGAATTATCACCACCACCCTTTTCCTTTGGTTCTTTAGTTTTTCCACTTAATTTAGAGGCTTGGGTTTACTAGGAGGGATGCATCTTTTATTTGGAGAGACCTTCCTGAATCCTGATGATAAAATTGCTGTTAGTTTCCTATTTTGTATGATTGATAGGTCAGCCTTTGGGATTTGGTTAAGTCCATAGCACGGAGGTGAAGTGAAAAATGATATTGTTTTATTTACAATCCATAATTGACTTTTTATCTTTTCGGCGATACAATACTATGAGAACAAACAATGGAGACTATAAGAAAGAAGCAAAAGATGAGACTGGAGTCCATATGTCAGTTTCTGCAAATCAAAGAAAGTGCTCATATTTTATGTTATTCTCAAGAAAAGGTACTCTCATTTGCTTCCGCAATGTGACAACCTGAACATAGATAATTGGCTGATGTTTTATTTAGGTTCACCTGGACCAAAAGCAGAAGTTATTTGTGTCACATAATTGATGCCTTCCACTTTTCTAAAACTCAACATTTTTTATTTCCAGATTATGTCCATAATTCCATAATGAGGATTATGTCAGTTATAAAAAATTTTGCAAATATTTACGAACACCCAATGAGGGCGAGCCTGGCAGTATGGTAAGATTGATCCGTTGTGACTTGGGAGTCATGGGTTCGAAACATGGAAACGGCTTAGTTGCATGCAAGGTCAGGCTGCAAGCATCTGATCCTTTGTAGACCTCACAGTGGCAAGAGCCTCATGCACGTGGATGCCAATATTCATGAACACCTAAATGGTAGTTTGTAAAATAAGATCAACAACACCTGTTTCCTGGAACCAGACTTTCATGAAAATGTCCAATTCAAGCAGACCCATAGAATAGAAGGGTACTAGAAAACCTGAAAGTGATTCCTCACACAATAATTGGATTTAGAACCCAAACAAACAAGTTTCAAACACTTGGTAGGCAAAGGTGAGTACTTTAAGATTTAGTAAAAACTTTAACCAATTGCTTGGGCAATGCTATCTACTAAGCTTCAAGATCTCTTTTCTTGTGGAGATATTTGTTCTGTCTAACTACCATGGCTCTAAAGTATGGTGACAAAGCTAGAAAGACTTTGTTTCAAACTAGCAATGGCTTCATATGTCCATACACAATTTTATCTTCTTGATGGCCTAGTGGATGGTGCTATTCTAGTTGGGACTGATGTCGTCATTAGTAGTGGCTGAAAGCCTTTAAATACTTCAGTCAGTGGCCTGTGTTGGAAATTAAGCTTGATGGTCTGCATGGATGGTTCTATGTGTCATCCTACATGGCAAAATAAAAATCTTCTAGTCAAATGTCCAAGTCAATGGTCGTAGTAGCTGAAGAATCCCTTGGTAGCATTGAGTTGTATCAGATACTCGGTAGATCAAGATTTGTATTGAATGAAGTATCTAGTAAATGAAGAGTTGTAAACATAAAGAGCTGTAATCAATAGTGTATAAGCTAAAGGGATCCATTGGAGCCTATAAACAGTACCAAGGCCCAATTATGTATGTTCAAGTTATGAAATAAAATCCAGAATTTATCACTTGTTCCTACGTTGTGTATATTCCTCTTCAATGCGCTTAGCCCAATTTGCTCCAACAGATTGAAGAGAAAGATTTCCTTGCTGTAGTTTCTCATGCTTGGAATATTGAGTCAAAGGTACTCCTATGTTTAGAATGCTAAAAAAATGCAAGACGTTTAAACTGCTTGTTAAGTGATGGAGCAAAGTTAAATTTACTGAGCTGAGCGACCAGGTTGGCAACTTGAACAAGAGGAACTTGTAAGAGAAGCTGAACAGATGTCAAAATTGTTTGATATCGGATCCTCTAGTTTGAAAGGAAAAGCTCCTTAAGCAACAACTAGTATCATTTGCAAGTTGCTATAGACGAACAAACGAGATCAAATCTAGAGTTCTTTGGATCAGTGTTGCATTCATTAATGCTTCTTAGATTAGATAAAAATAGCATCTAGAAGAGAGTAGCAGAAATGGAGTCCGGAGTTCTAACCAGAAGGAAATTAAGGATTGTTTCAAAGATCTCTTTTAACATTTTGAATCCACACCATTCCATGGCATATATCTATGTTCACAGAGGGCTTGACTGAACTAGCTTATTCTTGGTTAACTAGATTGGAGATTATGGAAGAGATATAATGTGGCTATAAAACTACGTATGCATATTTTATGACAACAGCACATCTAGTAAATATGCTGCTAGTCCTGACAAAGTCCCTAGCCCTGATATATCCACTATAGTTACAGTCTTTACAAAAATTATTGGTATATTCTTAAATGTGATACTTTTCAAGCAGTCATTAATATGTCATTTATATTGGTAACTTAGCATTATCTATCCTTTTTAATTTGGGTAACTGTTAAAGAAACAGATTCAAACCTACTGAGCTCTCATTACAAGATCTGTTAATGCTGATATCAGAACTATTTTCACACAGTTTTTTTGTTTATGAAAGTGCGTATGGAATCCATCAGTCGAACTGCCTTCTAACAATAGAAAGTGTCTTTGGGTGATATTTTATTTGCTTATTAACCATCAAGTAGTTTCAAATTCATGGTAGCATAACTAAGTCCTGCTTCAAGATTGATTCATAAAGCCTATGTCTTTATTCCCTGGGAATTTTTATGGTAATGATCAATAAGATATCATTTCATGACAAATGGATCAGTTGCATGCTGCACCTTCAACATTGTGGCCTTGGACAAGGAGACATCAGTGTCTCCTTTGCACTAGTGACTGAGGTCTATCTTGTCTTTTGGAAGTCTAATTCTGATGAAGGGACTTACTAATCCAGTTAAGATGGAAAGTCTATAATAACCACCCATGTTTATTTTCTTATGCCGTGTAGTAATGGAGACCGTGGATCTATTAGAAATCTGAAGCTTCTTTAGCGAAATTTCTAATCAAGAGGTTCTAAAGCCTGATTTTGATTTGAGGTTGTTGCTCCTTGGAGGAAGAACTGAACAATAGTTAAAGACATCCTAAATCTGTTGAAAAGCGACCTTGGCAACAATCCTTGACAGGAAGAAGCATTTTGGAGTTAATCTGTTCTGCAATCTCTCGTCTCTGTTGGTTGGATTGCTTCAAAGTTATCTTCTGCCATCAAAGAAATTGAAAAGTTGTTTTAGGACTAGTCTGTCAAAAGATTGAGTGGAGAAAACGATTGAAATTTAATTTGTTAGTCTACTTGTTTGCAAGCCATAGAACAAAGATGGGTTAAGTCTTTAAACTATTGTAAAATGGAAGAGAGCTACTTACTATGAGCTCATCTGAGGAATTCTTTTTGTCAAAAATCCCTCTTGGATCGGACAAGGAGAGTTATGTAGGTGATGAAACTTTTTGGATTTATGCTTGTAGTGCTGAGAGCCTGAGACTATCCTCTTAAATCTATTCTTGAAATTTAAATGTGGAGAAGAGCATCAAATTTTTGGTGGGAGTTAAATTAAGTTTTTATGGGACCCCTGGCTATGTAAAGGAATTATTTTGGATTCTTTAACTGTTGAACACCTGTCTATCATTCGAAATATTCATATTCTAATCTAAGTTCATTTGGCACACTAGTTGCATTGCCAACAAGCTTTTACTGAACAGGTAGCAGCTTTTGGTGAACTTCCCCTTGACAGGCTTAAAGAGCTCATTATTCAGTTCCCTCTAGTAGTATCCTCTAACAGAGTGAAGTTGAAGCTTTGGATAACACACTACCGCATCATATCTGATATAAACTTTAGGTGATTGTGAACCTCAAACTTGGCATACAAGACTAGCCTATCAATAGCTTCAGGCATGAACTACTCTTCTTGAAGGCTTGAATGTAAAACTACATTTCTCCCCTTGGGCAAATTTTCTTATCCTCCTGTGCCAACCATATGTTGCAAGAAAGAAATTATAGAACCTTTATGGAGTTGATGTTTTCAGTAATGTCCAGAGCTCAAATCATCAAAAAACAATGCTGGTATGGTGGATTGGAAAAAATTGCAAAGGAGTAGCACATAATTTGCAGAATCTCCGCAACTCAAGTCAGCTCAATTTTGCCTTAATCCCAAATTAGTTGGGATCAGCTACATGAATCTTTCTCCTCCATTCCACCTTTTTTAGAGCCACACTTTCTAAAAAATAAGGCGATACAGGTCCTTACTACTTTCATCCCATGTGGTTTTCGATCTACCTCTATTCCTCTTTCTTTCTTTCTATATGTGTGTGTGTCTATATATATATATCAAATCATTTTTTTGTATTGATATATCCAAGTTTCGCCATCTTGGTACCAGATCTTGTACCAATACCATTCTACTACCATGTCGGTACATCCGTACAGGAGCTGGTTTAGCGTATCGTGTCAATATGCTTTTTGTACTATGTACCAATACAGTATGGTTACACACTAGTACTGATCGGTATGGCAAACCTTGGATGCATCCATTAGTTTACGTTGCACATGTCAAAATCATCTAAGTCATTCTTTATCAACTTATCCTCAATTGGTGCTGCCTCTTTTTTTTTTTGTGAATGATTTCATTTCTTATTCTATCCGTTTTATGTTACTACATATCCATCTCAATGATCTAGGTTATTACACTCATCTTATGCACATGATGTTTTCTAACTGCCCAACATTCTATACCATAACGTATAGCTGAATCTGCAAATAAAGCTATAGAATCTCAGTGTTCTTATGAAATGACATGTGCTACTCAATTTCACCCGATCATTCTGCCCAATTTCTAGTTTAGCCTAGACATGGATATGCTGTAAAGAGAAAGGAGCCTTCCTCCCAAACCTTATTTCCATGGAAGAGATATTCTAGACAGATTAGACTTTTGGACAATCAAGCATGTGCAGAGTTGAGGCTAACAAGTCTCTAGATTATTTAGTGGCTGTGAAATAGATGGAGATAGAAGTGAATTTTCATATATATATATATATATATATCGTCTCCTTGTACTGTAGTAGATGAGGGACCAAGGGTACCACACATGTGAGATGAATTATCTGTTGTCCAATTTTACTGTTAGCAGCCCTCACAAAACCTCTTGCCAAAAAAATGTGTTAGAAATGTTAAGAGGGTTCTTTGTTTAAGGGTGTTGGAGGTGCTGAAGACATCAATGGAACTGGTGAAGTGACCTAGGTAGAGGATATTCCCTTAATTAGGAGCAGATGATGGATTGAAGTTTTACAAGCTGACCCTAGATAGATGTAAAGATATTTGTTGGTCATGGTTAATGTTGTCTCATTATCTCGCATCCCTTGGCAGAACTATAATGCAGTGTTACCTTGTAAATTAGATTATGCGGTAGCAAATTACTGTTGTTTGGGTCATTATTTTGAACAAGAAAATCTTTTGTGTCAATGCATACTCAACTGCTTACTAATGCATTTGCAAATCATTTAATATGCTTAGTTCCTTTTCTCGACAGTTGGATTATTGGACATTTCTTTACATTCTTCCTTTCTTATCTCCCTGTATATAACAGATGAGTGGAGATGTCGGAGTATCAGCCTTTCCTGAAGCCGAAAACATCTTCTCTTGGATTGGTACTATTGAAGGAAGTAAAGGAACTCCATATGAAGGTTTATCTTTCAAGCTTTCGCTGCGCTTTCCATATGACTACCCTTTTAAGCCTCCCCAGGTTAAGTTTGAGACCCCATGCTTCCATCCAAACATCGACCATTGTGGCAACATTTGTTTAGACATCTTGCAGGTACTTTGCAAAACCTGATCAAATTAAAGGGCAGGCAATAGCTGTTGAATTTTGTTTACTATATTCGAACTGATGCAGTCATCTGCTGTGCAATCTCTTTATTCTTCCCTAGGATATGTGGTCTTCAGCATATGATTGTAGAACAATCTTGCTGTCCATTCAGAGTTTGTTAGGAGGTCAGTTGGCTCTTTCTATGCCATGTTATGGATTGCTAGTTTTGCGCAACCAGTTGCAACTCCAGTTAATTTTGAGTTATTTGATGCAGAACCCAATAATGAAAGTCCTCTCAATAGCTATGCTGCAACACTGTGGAGCAACCAAGAAGGTGTTATTTTTTGTCCTTGTTACTTCCAACTGTTTATTTTATCCATCTTCAAGTGTAGTATTTTTTTTTAATAAGAGTAAACTGCAATGGATGTGTGTCATTGTGTTTGATCCGGGATTAGTCGCTTTTGGACACGGAATATCTTTATCCTGTTTGGCATTTTTAGTATTTGGTTACCTTCTATAGTTGACTCATCTTGTCTCCTGGAATGGAGTCATCTTGACCAAATTTCATTTTAATTTGGCTGATTTGGCTAAATACTCCCCTGATGATTCCATCCTCTTCAAATCTTCCTTTCCTTGGACCTTGACCCAAATTCTGAGTTTGTAATCATTGTCAGCTTACCTGGTGGGTTATTTGCTTTGATGCTTGCAACGGAATTTTATAACCTATAGATTGATTCCAAACTTACCAATTGGCACTATATACTCCTTGAGCTTCATGGATTATGAGCAATTTCAATTTTCAACACACATTTTGGCACTTGCTTCCTAAGGCCTTTGATGCAACTGATCCTAAATGATATGCTTTTGTTGACCTTGCAGATTATAGGAAAATGGTTCACAAGCATTACGTGGATGCTGCTGAAGTATTAGAAAGTTGAATTGCATACTCTCTTCAAACACGTTGCGATCACTGCATTAATTGAGGCATTGTGTTTCTATAAAATTTAACCTTCTGATGGGGAGCCCTGTATACGTGGTTTATCTCTGCAAAGTTTAGATGCCTCGTTTGCTTTATAAGCAAGCAGGGAAACTGGACATCCATCTCGCCGTATTGAGTAAAATAATGTACGGCTCAGAAAAAGCAAGATGACGGGATTGGTGATTTAGTTGCATTGCAGCATTTATGATAGAACGAACTTGTCACGAAGCTATCATTGTACCATTTGTTAGTCTCCCATTGTGCATCTTTGTATAAATATAGAAGATTGCTTTGTTACCATTTCAAGTAATTAGCAAAATGATATATATTGCAGCCATGAGTTACAAATTTCAATTCTCTTGCATTTTTTCTGTCGAATTTGAAATCAGTTTGTCCTGTTTTCATTTACTGAAACTTTCATGTACAACTGGAAGAATCAAGTAATTCCTGTTTAAACAATTTCACCATACCCACTGAAGTGTTAATAGATAAGCTCTGCTATTTCTCCCTCATGTCTTCCACCATTTTGCTTAGTACGTCTGATCAGCAACTTCTGCTTGCCCCTACAAATATAAAACGTGATCACCATTCATACTTCTAACTTGCCTAACCTGTAAGCTTTGATATCCTTTTTGCTTGGATATGGATCATAACAAGCAATATCATGAAAAATAGCAAACAGAAAAGAAGGGAATCTGAGTGAGAAAGTTGGGAGTAAAAGGCAGGCATTGACCATACTGTTTTGCTGACTTGTCAAGAAACCAAAGTTCAGCAAGTCCATGCAAATAGGAGTGGAAGGAGAAAAGAGGATAGAAGGAATCAAACACAAAAAACCATATCTCGATTCTTCTTCCCCTCCCACTTGAAAACCCAAGAAAGTAAGAGAAGCCAAGCATCAGCCATGGAGAGGTTGTGCCTTTCTCCAACGCACTACTCAAGAGCCAGGGACAGCCTGCATCAACTCCAGCCCCAGCAAGTCCGACAAAACATCACAGTTATCCTCGTGAAACCTGGGCAGTGGGACACCGATACAACCATCCAAGAGCATTCAAGTCAGTGATCAGATCAACAGTCAACTTGAGAACTCCAACACCGACTCATCACGTGTGCTCCCACAGAGGGCCTTCGCCAATTTTAAAGCGATGGCTATCACCCATTGGATGCGATGACCACGGGGAACAAGGTGAAACACATCAACAGGGATCGTATATATACTAGTGTCCAACACCATATACTCCGATGACCAGCCTGCGATGTACCAGACTGATGCCTCTGGTGTTGTCAGAGAGTAATTTACAGCATCAGGAGCGTTTGCTTTTGCTTCTGCTGCGAACTTTCGTTTGGAATTTCTGAGTTCTTTAACTCATTTCTGGATGACTGGTAGTCTGTGTTGGCTAATGCAGAATGTGCCCTGATAAATTCTTTTGTTTGGTTTTTGTTACTTAGAATTTATATTGTTATTTAATTCACGAATCATCTAAATTAAAGATAGGATGGTTCTAGCACTTCCTTATGTTCGTTCATACAGGTTTCTGCTTCTGATGCTAATTCAGTGAGGAATCTCATTGTTATTGGAGTACAGATGACTGCAAAAGCGGTGCACTGGAAAATTAGGGACTTCTCTGTCCGAATGGTGGCTAAAATATTTTCCATGCTTGACGTATGATATTTTACTTTCAAATAAATAAGAAGTTTGTATTTCGCAAAAACATGAATGAGAAATTTGCTAGATTTTCCTCAGATGGGATCACTAAAAATAATCATATTATTTCTGCAGGAAAGTTCAAAAGAGTCAGCATTACCAAATAATCAAACAAGTGAGGCGAAAGGGTTTCTGAAGGTTCTAAAGCTGCATAGCAAGAAGAGCATAGCAGAAAGATACTTTCAGACTCAAAACAATCCACAGAGGACGAAGCATGGATTCATATCATGTTGGATGCATAAATATTAAGCTTTGGAAGCACTTGTGAGAGAGAGATTATCCGTCACAGATACAGTGATGTAGGGAATGGTGTAAAGAATTTTTGAGAAGTTGTTTAATTAGAAGTCCTCGTACAAACAAAGTCAGGAGAAAAGCAATACATATACATACATACATATGCATACATACAAGTGATAAAAATGAGTCCATCAATTGTGCCAACAAGAACACAGTGGTTTTAGAACTAAAATGACTTTATGGCCATGTGGGATAGAACTAAAATGGTGAAAGATAGTGGACAGTCAGATCAATGTAAGAAACCTCCAAACAAGATTTCAAACTTCAGAGACACACTAAACCAATTTATAAAGAATGACAGAGAAGATGGGAGATTCAGATTTGCCAATTTTATCTTGGCTGAGATGTAAAGCATTGTCTTTATAAACCAATTAATCGTCTATGCATGTTAATTAGGTTGTTCTTCCTGCTAGTTATTCAAGACAGAAGCAGAGAAAATAATAAAATAAAGCAAGGTTACATACAGTTTCCATGTTTTCGTAATGAGCTCAAAATTCAATCAAGGCAACCCCAAAGGACAAAAACGCACTCTAGGTATTTATAACCACAAATTGGTGGACAGTAAACCTCCTCATTGAGAGATGTCAGTATAAGAAAATCAAATACTGGTCTACAGGGTCCAAAATCAGAATCATAAAAACAAAAATGCTCACTGACAAGCAATGTGTCATGTGGATTTGAGTAACTCATGAAGAGGAAGGATATCGCCAACCTCTTATATTTCTATTAGAAGGACGAAGAACTGACATCAATAAACATTGAGTTGATGAGACCCAGTTAACTGGTTTAAGAAATGAAAATCTAGTAGCAAATTGAATCTGTGGCCGGCAAAACAAAAATAGAATGTAAGAATCAGAAAATTACTCTTCCTATGACAGTAAACCAATATGCATCCACCCAAATGCAATTACTGTCGGTTGGATGCACCTTTACATTCTAGCCAGTAATATTAACAACAAAATAGAAATAACAAGCATCTCATATAAACAAACCTGAGAAAAGTAGAACAAATCAGAAACAATACAAACTCTAAAAAACATGTCATAAATCAAGAAAGCAACATCCCTATACCTTCTAGCTAGACTGAAAATACATCAGCTTCCCATGATTAATAATGTGTGACTGCCTCTCTATCAAGTTGTCTGTTATTCATCGGATTATTCTAAATGAATCTTTGAACAAATAATTCTACCCTAAAGATATCCATCGGTGCTCTCTCATCAAACATTCTAATATATATACACGCATGCACGCACGCACACACCCTAAATATATCTATCAGTGCTCTCTCATCGAACATTCTAATATATATATATATATATATATATATATATATATAGACACACCAACCCCCCCCCAACAAGATATCTATCATTATATATATATAGACGCACACACGCACGCACACCCACACCCACCCCCACCATAACAGATCTACTCACATAGGAACATGTGGCAACAAATCAGTGAATACTGATATTTAAAAGATGATGGACTATAATACATTTAAACTACTATTTTCCACAAAGAAGACAGATAACAAAAATAAGCATGACAACACACAAAATTTTATTTTCAATTCCATCATATACACGCACAACAAAATTGCAAAACACATCTATTATATACCTTGACAGACCACCCATCGATAACCCAAGCACCTTTGTACATCTGAGGTCAACAAAACAATAACAAACATGGCTAACATCTTCCCACCTTCCATTTTGTCCTCTCATACGCTACTCTTAAGCCAAGAGACAAACCAGCATTAAAGGCCCCTCATTAATTGCTCATTTCCATCATGTGAAAAGGGGAATACCTGAGTCATCTGACCATGGCTGCAGTGCACTGATCTTGATATTGTACTTCTTGCAAGCAGAGGCCCCATTTCCAGAGCTCGAGTCTGAATTTTCCGACCCAATTGGAGGGGAATTCTCATCATAAGCACTACCAATATAGCTCCCACACTTGCGGCAGAGGAGTCTGGTCTTCCGCCTGAAGAGACCCCATGAGTTCTTTGAATTGAAGTAAGGTAGACACCTCAATTCATCCGTTTGAGAGAACCGACTCTCATCTATTGAGAAGAATGATACAACTCCTTTCTTGATTGCTTTCCCATACTTTAAGCCGATGTTGGTGGTGTTCCGATTTGATGAGCTTAGATTCAATGCGTAGCCACAGTGACCACAGCTGCAAGAATGGAATCAAATTCACCTTTCTGAGAGTGCATCAGAAGATTTACTTGCTAACTTAAAAGATCATGACTAAGCTTACATGAATCTAGGAATTACAGTCCGAATTACTGATACAGGAAAAATTAGTAAATTACTTCCTCAGAAAAGAAAGCTAGCAACTCGCCTAGCTCTAAAATCTAAAATCTACTGTTTCTAGCGATTACAAACTGTGCCCACCTTATATCTAGAGAAGCTTGCATGAGCCAATGAAGATTGAAGCAACAAAATCGTTTTTTCCCCCAAACAAAGCTTAAAAAGGAGAAGAAGAATACAAGAGAAGAAAATTTTCTTTTTCCTCATCAAGAAAAGGAGCAGCTGATCATGAGCTAGCCAGGCTTGAGATGAGAAAGAAAAGGTGTTATCTTGGGAGGCAGGAATCAAAAGATCATGATTAAAGTTATGTAAACAAAATCTTGCAGACTAAATTACGAGATACAGAAAGAAAGCTTCTTTTTTTTTTTTCAACTCTCAGGTTTCCAAAGGGTTAGAATTCAAGCCCCGCTTAGCTCCATACTTAAAATTTTGGGAAGTTTGTGTTAATCTCCCTGAATCGAACCGCCCAATCCTCTGTTTTAGCTGAAAAAAGGAAAGGGCATAGAGAAAAGACAGCGGCTTTCTTAATCTAGAAGAAGAAGCAATCGAACTCATCATTCACCAGCCAAGCTCAAATCTTTCAAACAAACCTCAATACCTTCAAAGGAATCACTTCAAGATCTCCTTCTTCTCGATAGAAAGCAAAGAAAAATTAAAAAGAAGAAGAAAGAGAAGAGAAAGGGAGACAACAAACCCATAAGTAACGTCTCTTTGGGAGGGGTACGAATGGAGAGCCATTGCTGGGGTCTCCGCCACACAACCGTCTTGGAGAAACATCGGACGCGCAGAAGAGAGAGAGAGAGAAGAGAAGTAGTCGGCGAGGTCGACAGGGAAGGAGGCGATGGCTTCGAGAAAGAAAAAAAGAAAGAAGACGAGAGAGAGACAAGGGGTTTCACGGTCGAGGTGTAAAGTACGCCGCGGAGGAGCCAGCGGATCTCTTTATTGTGTAATGCTTTTCACACTGCCGGTCCACGTCATTAGCCTTTTTAATTACGCTAATCTTAATTTTAATTATTCTTTGTTTTTCTCCCGTTCCTCTCATTAACCTAATTATTATTATGTCACGTACCTTACTAACTTTAGCATAGAGAAAGTTATTTAGTCCCAGGGATAATTTATAATGATCTCACAAACTAACTGCTTGACAATAATGGGAGTATCCTGCCGTTGGGCTGTCGATTTATTAAAAAGAAAAGGTGGGTAGGGTAATTGCTTGATTTAAATAAACCGAGGATAGAGAATAATGATACTATGACAACCCTTGTGAGGAGGGAGCCTTGCAACTGCTCCATTTTGGGGAGGGAAATCAGATGCTGATTAGGAACACAAAATCTTCATGTCATGATGTGCTTATTTTAAATTATTATTCGGAATAAGCAAGCTTTGTATGATGAAGGGTGGGGCAATGCAATCTTGTGTTAATAATTAAATTTGATTCTGTAATTTTAAGGTGTGGATTCATTCATTCATCTTGTTAACGTTTGGAACTTTTTGTCATGGCTTCAAACTAGTCACATGTACGACAGATTTTGATGGGTTTCCCCAACATTTGCTAAAAAAAATCCGATTATATATGACAAAATTATAGAAAAAGAGAAGATTCAGATAAGAAAGGATGTCAGCTAAATTGTCATATTTGGCAAAAGAATTCAGTCATCACCATCTCATGATCATCTAATGATGGATATTTTTTTTGTCATTACAAATTATAATCATTTAGTTGCAAAAGAACTTATTGGGTTAAGATTAGGACACCACATGTGCCAAGCATTATTCCTTCTTGCAACCATATAAACCCCAATTAGTTGGTGGCGCAAAACCCGAAAGGTGACAAATAGATGTTATTCACAATACTTGTGAAGGATATTTACCTATACATGAAGGTAGCTAAAGTCTAACCCTGTATTAAAAAAATTAACTAAACAAAATGAAATGTTATTCTTAAAAAAAAAAAAAAAAAGAAAATCAAAATGGAACAGATTATAATTGTATTCCATATATAGATTTCTGATTTTTTTTTTTAATTTAATAAAACAGGAACTTAGTGTCTACTTGAATAGAAAGCACAATCTAGGAGGGGGATGGGGGGATTAAGAGATGCTAGAAAAGTTAATTTTGTAGAGAAGGACATTGACAGAACTAATTTCTTGAAAGATGATTATATAAACAAAAGGAAAAAAAAATATTACAACTACAACAGGGCTAAAGAAGAAAAGAAAAAGGAGAAAAAAAAAAAAGCCCTAACTACTAATCAGTAATACAAACTAATTTGTACCACAACCATCCATTCATCCCATCGATTCAGTGAACCGATCAAGATCTCTACATATCAACTGATTTGATTTGATCTCATGGTCCTGAGCCATGGCCTCCACCACTTCTTTTGGAACCACGCACCTCCCTTCACCATACAGCTTCTCTTGAATGGTTGTAGAACCAAGCAGCACTTGAAGCTGCTGCTCCACCTGTGATGATGCCTTCCAACCCTATACATACACCACAATGCAGTGTACCAATTTTTAGTACAAAACCATTGAAAGAACTATAGCCTAATGGTTGAAATCTCCTCTGTTGTTGCATTGCATGTTGGGAGTACCTTTAAGGTGTTCTCTCTAGTTTTTAATATGAATAAATCTTTTATCATTTCCATTAAGTGATTGACCATGACCCAACCATTTTTTCCAAGCAAGAAAAATGATCACTCTGAGATCAACCTCCAGGGCTGTAGACAAAATCAAAAGCTGAACTGCCATAATTAATTCAAATGTGTATGCTGCTATTTACCTGAATGGAGCTCATAAGCCCGAGGATTCCAACCTGGGCCTGCAAGAACTTGACATATTTGTAGGCAGCTTGAAACATCTCAGCTGTGTTCATCTTGTTTCCCCCAGGGATCAACTTCCCCAGCTCCTGAGTCTTCTCACTGATCCTCTTCCTTCGCTCCCTCGCTGCCACACTCTGTGCTGACAAGCACCCGCCGTTCATCTTCCTCTCTACATTGCACACCGGTAGGCCAATTGCCGGGGGAGGGACCGCGAACTCCGATAACAATCTCGGTGCCTGAAAACTAGCCATCATCGGCCCGATAACTGCGCCATTGTAGGAATTGGCCTCAAGCATGAGATCAGAAGGATGGTATAGATCACTACAGCTCCTTGGTCGCTTGGGGCATTGGTACAGGTCAATTTCGTTACGTGATGCGCAATGGTCAGGGGGGATGGAGAGCAAGGAGGGAGCAGAGAGGGAGGGGTGGTTGAAGGAAGTGAGTGAATAGGGGTCGGTCTCGGCATAGAATTGATCATCAGGTGGATCAAAAAGGGAGTCGATGGGGAGGCAAGAAGCCTCAAGAGGATCACAGAAGAAACCAAGGAGAGCATCAGCTACTTCAGATTGGTGGTCATGAAATAGGGCCATCTCTGGACTTGGATGGTCCAGTGATTCCCAATTGGAGTGGAAGCTCAATGCCATGAAGTGAGAGTAGATCCTGACATGTTTAATGGGTACAAAAATGAAACAACATTTAGTATGCCAAGGACTAACAAATAAATCAAGGTAACAAGATTACATCTATCTTAATAGCAATTAATCATCCATCATATACTCATAAGAAGTATCCGTTTGTCATAAAAACGAAGTAAAATTCAAGCGGTTTACTCTTTGTAATGCGAAAATGTTAAAAACAAAGCACCAATAATGGAAAAATAAGACAAAACAGGGGCGACTGCTAAATATGACAATTCATCGTGCCTCATATAGATTTAACTGTTATTAGAGAAACCATAGTATATGTAATGATTCATTTATCTGCAAAGAAGCAGTATTGGATCTATCAGATTGTACTACATAATCCTTCCCATTAATTAAAATAAGAATAAATCAAAGTAATTATCTTTTCTGTTGAGTGGTCAATGATTTCGTTCAGAATTACATGTAATGCATCCTGCCGACCACGCTTATCATTTTTATTTTTTTTTTGGATTAAACTAAATAGTTGCAGAGATTTACTTCAGCAATGTACAGTAGTCCATGCAGCAAATTTAGTGTTTGTGCATAATATTAAAAGCGACCCATTTGTGTCATAGAATGATGAAATTTCTAAGTGCAATTTCGTCTCACGCTACACAGAATCGGTGCAAAAATAATGGATATGGATAATTCATGATCTCATTGTATAAACATTCTTGTCCCTGTATAGCTTAAATCACTTTCAAAGTTTACATAGTAGCTGGTTTTTTCCTTTTTAAACATGAAAGTACGGAGAGTGATGGAAAAAAAAACATAAAGCAGTTGCCAGTTGCCAGTGAGGGGAAAGAGGAGGAGCATGGCAATGTAGTGGAAGAAGAAGAAGATGGCATCTCTACCCATGCAATGAATACATCCATACTACATGCAGGAAATTCATAAACAAAGGCAGAGCAAACACAAAGAAACAGGGAAAAAAGCAAGCATGTGGATAGTTTATTAGTAGACAGACGTAAGAGTGGACAAGAGAGGACGGAGAGGAGACAGAAACAGTGAGAGATGGAGACATACCTGAAAGGAAGATTCGGTCCAAGGCGGCTATAGATGTCGTCAAAGGACTCTCGACAGAGAGGATCTTTCTCCCAGCGCAATCTAATCTGGGGCTCTTTCAAAGCGGTCAGGACTATAACGGGAGAAGAAAGAGAAAGGGCAAGCGGCTCGTGATGCGCCAACGGAAATGCCGACGGTTCGGATTAACGTTTGCAATAAATGGACGGGAGGATATAGTGCGTCGGTATATATAATATATATATTAATCTCAGGTATGTGGGTTCTTTTTCCTCTACTTTTCCGTTAACAACCTCCTATCTCTCCGCCTCCCCCTTCTCCCTCCCATTAACCGCCCACTCCGCCACCCCCACCCTATTAGACCTCATAACCGCCATCTCTCTCTCTCTCTCTCTCTTGTGCACATTCTCTTAAGCTTCTATTTTTCTTGATTGAGATAAAAGATTATGAAAATAGTGGTAGGTATATTGATCTTAAAAGCTAATTGTAAGTTAAAAAAACAAAAAAAAGCTTGGTGAAAATTTGTTACCGTTGTAAAGCATCCTAAGCTAGTACGAATGTTACAATCAGGGATGCTGCATGTCTTAGGAATCCAAGAAAGAACCCAAAAACAAGAAGAAATAGATTTTGGGATCTTGGTTTTTTTTTTTTGGTAAATAATCTTGGTCCTCGTTTGAGAACCGAATCGCCGCAATAAAGTGCCTTTACTTGTAAAAGGACATCTAGCTGGCGCCGAAATTTTTGATGAACGAGACTATAAATAGTGGCTACTGTGAAATTAATGAGTACATGTGTTAACTTTTTGGGTTTAATGATGTTAAAAGCTTAATTTTTCTATTAGTATGACACAAATTAAGGAGTCCGTGATATAACAATGATCATAAATAAAGTTTTGGCACCTGATTGAAAAATTAGGTGATATGTATCTTTTTAGAAATAAAAAAGGACAATTCTATAACTGGATCAGAAAAAGAGAATGATATTTTAAAATCAAAAAAGATAAAAAGTCTATTTAATAGTCAAGCGAAATAGAAAATTTTATTTGATCTTGAGGGGGGCATTGTCATGGGAGGACGGAGGGAAGGAAAGTTGGAAACTACTGCTATATAATCTCATGTAATCGTTAATTTTGTAATTATAATCAAGACATATTGCTTTTGTTCTCCTTATGAAATATATTAAATTTTATTTGAATATTTATTATCTTTTTTAAGAGAAATGACTATCAACATCCACACTATTGAGGAATTATTCTCTATCCAAGAATCAACTCTATAACATCTGGTTGCTAAGTACTAGGCTACTAGCTTGGCTTCGAGCAGATTGGGACGTTTTTAGTTGGGTTGCGGCTTGGCTCGAACGCGCTTCCCTCACCGTTATCCATTGGATCCAGAAAGCCATGAGACCGACACGGCTTATCGTTCTCCTGCGGGACATGGTAATTTTGGTTGGCTTCACGTTCCCCCTAGTGGAACCGAGCCGTTTGGAGTTCCTGGGAAAGCGCTGCACCCAGACTTGACTTGTCGAACACTGACCGGATAAGCTTGGCGTTTTTTTTTTTTTTTTGGTAAGAACTGGCGCTTAATATAATGTTATGAAGCGGTTTAGCTCGCCACCCGACCCCTGGCAACCAGAACCCATACGAAGCATGCAGCTTAATATAATATGAAGCAACCCTTTGAAACTCAGAATCAAATCTTTGCTAATTCTTGTGTTAATACATATTTACGGTGACAAAAAAGGATGATACTTTTGTTTTCATCCCTTTGAAAAATTTAGCATCATTTTTATATCAGCATTGTGGAGACTTATAAACAGATTTAAATACTTTGGATTGTTATGAGATTACAGAAAAAAAAAAAAAAAAAGGAAAACAAATATGTAAAAAGATTACATGCCTGGACTTATGTAACGTAAATAAAAAACAACCCGGTATTGTAAATATTGTTCAGGCTGACTACATGTTAATGCTTGCTCAGGCGACGAAACGACATGACTACCACCGCCAAGCACTACACAGTCTACCGTCTGCGCCTTTCAGACTCGATTCCGTCGGGCATCACGGCGGCGGCCGCGTCAACGGCCTTGCCGAACTCATGCACCCGGAGGAGCAACTTTCCGGCGGCGGCTAAAAACTGCACCGCCTGCCGCGGACTCAAAATCCCCACCACGCTTTGGATCGTCTCCAGCCTCAGCTGGTCCGCCCTCTCCAGCACCCGCCTCATCGCCTCCTTCGCTCCCACCAACCCATCCTCCATCGCCGCCACCTCTAGCCCGCTCACCGTGATCTCATGCGAGATCTCCATCATCTGCGGCCACGCGACCAACTCCTGCGCCTCGGCCTCCTCCTCCGATATCATTCTTTCGGTCTCTAGGGTCCTCCTCTGGAGCTGGTCCACGCGCTCGAGCTGGAGGGCCGAGAGCCCGGCCAGGTCATCGTCCCGGAGCACACCCTGGACGAGCCAGGGCTCCACCCGGCGGCCGGACTCGGAGTAGAGGATTTGGAAGGCGGCACCGGGCCGCCAGCCGCCGGCCCAGAGGAAGAGCTTCTCGGTGGAAGTGGCCCAGGCCGGGGAGAAGATGGCTAACACGTCGCGCCGTGCCGACGCCAACTTAGCGCGGTAGTAGTACTCGTAGTGGCCCTTGACCATGTCTACTAGAGACCGGAGATGGTGCTCGTTGTTGTTGGCGTCGCTGTGGGGTTGGTGCTGTGGGTCGAGGGAGGGCACGTCGGCTGCGAGGAGGGCTTGGAGGTCCCGGTCGAGCTGACCAAGCCAGCATTCGAAAAAGTGGGCAAAGATCTCCTGCTCGGCCATCGTATATAGTAGAAAGGTAGTGTACGTACGTACGTAGGGGAGGAGCACTTGGACAAGTATGGCCTCTATTATGGTCTTCCTTTGGGACTGCATATATATATATATATATAGAGGTAAGCATGGGAAGGGCGGCGCCCCGAGATTTGGTTTTAGCGAACAGGGATGCGTTGGCGGATGGGGCCGAATCTATTCTTCTCAGCCGGTTGGGACGTGGATTTCGGCTGGGGATTGGTTGGAGGCCGTGTGAAGGGTGATGTGGTAGCGATGGCTCCCGCATGAGCACGCAGAGCAGAGTTGAGGATACGTATGTTTAACTGTGTCGGTTGTTTGGATCTGGCACCGGCCTTCCACGAGGATGGGTACGTGGCTCGAGCGGATCAGCACGTGGCAGCTCAATTAGTTCCGTGGGTCTTAATTTCTGTTGCGTGGTAGATGCTTCCTTTTTCTGTTTTTTTTTTTTTGTTTTCCGGTAAATCATAAACTTGTATGAGAACAAAAAAAACAGAGACGGCGAGCATGCATATTGATTACAAGACGGGACCGTAGAAGCTTTTGACTTAGAGACAGAATAAAGGAAATGAATTACATGTAGATCATACAAATTGAAACGAGGAACCTAACAAACTGTAGAAAAGAACAGAGGAGTTGAATTGCGGACCCTGGACACAAACGTGATAACCCGACATAATATATACCGGAAGGGTCGTCAGTCCTCTCAAAAAGAGCACCATGTAAATGCACTGTTGCTGTGAATGTGGTAGGCGCTTCCTTTGCCGGACAATCTGCCACTTGGATCATTTCCCTGAAAATATGGTTACATGAAATATTTTGAAGGATTCTTGCAATACTCTTTGATGTTCCGGATTAATAGATGATCTTCCAAGAAATATAGCAAGCCAGGACCTCGTTCAAAGAAGCAAGTTGAAAGATATTATTTAGATTTTTTGATCCAAATTTATGTATCCATTCATAAACACCATGATCGATCCGTGATCAGTTTCAGTAAACCCGTACTGCATTATTTCCTAATCTGTATAGACTATAGACTAGGTCTGTTTAGATACCATTTGTAACAATCTAAAACCTCATCCAAAATGACTAATCGAAAGATGTTATTTGGATTCCTTGGTCCTATAGTGAATAATTATTGCGGAACTAAATATATACATCTATACGGATCCTCATAAGAAATCTCTCCATCGATCCAAAAAATCGCTATATCATGAGAATAATAAAGCTGTACTATGAGTTTGCACATTATTAATCTCTAAAGGTGCATTTGAAGTATACTATGAGTTTTCAACTTCCAAATATTGTGAACGTTGTGGTGCCAAGTATTTTCTTGATGAATTATAGAGGAATATGCTTCACTTACCACCACTTCGGTTGTTATAGCCTTCTCCCTAGCAAAGATTATCATTTTTATTTTGTTTTTTTTTGGTAGAATCTTATCATTTTCATTTTGAACACAAAGCAGAATGCTGTATATCTGATCTGCAATTTCTTGAGGAAAACATTATGAAATAATATTGTGTCTCCAAGTTCTATATATCTTCATCTACAAAGTGGCTGATTGTAGCACCGTAAATAATTGTGTCAACATGATAGCGAATTAAGTTACCTTCTGCATATTGCTTCCCTCGAAAATCAAAGATCTGGTAGCACAACAATAATATTATCTTCTCCATCCAGAGAAAGTAATGGATCATATATAGATCAAATCGGTCATATTTATACCCATTTTATAATTAAAAATTTTATATCTATAAACATTTCGGATCCGTCTTAGGTCGAGTCAGGTTGGATAAAATAAATAATACAGGTCGAGTCAGATTGAGACAAGATGGATCAAATCGAGTCTAGTCGGATAAAAATTTATCATATAAATATTTTAAAATAATTATAAATTTAAAAGAATAATTCAAATTAAGATTATATCATATCAGATTCGGAACAATGCATATTATTTTCTATATTCAATTCAAATCTATTTTGGATATTTTATCTAAAACTGATATCCAATCAGGATTTGAATGGGTCAAATAAAAAATTCGATTAGATCAAATATCTAATGAGTCGGCTACAATTATTATCCATACCACCTGTTGCGGCCAATCGCCTCGTCGCCCGATCGTCGGGAAGCGTGCACCTGCAAAAGGAAGTCCGCACTGACCGGAGGCGGCTCCGGCGGGGACCCTCCGACGGTCAAGTCAGAGAGGTGACTGGGCAACAGTAAAATGCAGACAGAGAGCTCTGAGAGGGAGAGAGAGAGAAAGAGGAGCGAGCCTGCGTATGTGGGAGAGAAGGGCGGATCGATCCTTTGCACTGTTGCCTTCCCCGGTATATATAGTGGAGCACGGTATGGCGCCGTCATTAATGGCGCGGACAAGTGAGGAACTGTCAACTCACTGTAGACTGTCAGAGCCGCCGTGAAAATGTCATGTCGCCGTGTGGCCGTCTAGTCACCAGGGTTGACCTTGCTCTCGGCGGGACAATGCCCCTGGGGAACTGTGCCGCATGTCCGTGTCAGAGCTGACAAGGTCTGGCGGCTGTACGGCGATGGGAGGAGACGGCCGACCCTTGGTCGGTGGCCAGCAGAGTGGCGTCGGGTTCCTCCGTCAGTCGGCGAGTTTCATGTGAGTCGGCCTCTGGGTCTGGTCGGTCGGGAAGGATACGCCCGACATACCTCCAGTCGGCGATCGGGCCATTGAAAAGCCGTCGGTAGCGTCCGTTAGTCGGTCACCTCCGGCTTTCAGTCGAAGACGGTCGGTCGGGCCGCCAGCCGGTCGAGCCCTCCGATAGTCGGTCGGTCGGTCGGTGGGTTTCCCCCAACAGTTGCCCCCCTCCACTCCTAAGTCGGGTGATGAGCTGGCGACTAGGAGTGGATTTGTCATGCGCGAGGATCCGACCGTACCGCCGATTGATACGGTGTCCGACGCCCTGTACATATCGAGAGGTTCACTGGCGCCCGACATCCAGTCGGCGCCAGGCGTCTCGTCCCATCAGCCTCAGGTGTCGGTCGGCGCCGGACGTCCGCCGTGCCGGATGTCCCGCTGGTGTCAGCGATAAAACCGGTGCCAGGTGTCATGTCCCATCGGGAAGTGGAACCGTCGAGTCCCATCGGGAAGTGGAACCGTCGAGTCCCATCGGGAAGTGGAACCGTCGTGTCCCATCGGGAAGTGGAACCGTCGTGTCCCATCGCGACACGTGGCGCGTGGCCATCGGTTCGCGTTCGGTGGAGCGGATGGAGGCGACGTGGCGCAATCTGAAAGGGGGGTGCGTCGAACCGTCGGACCGTTTGACGGCCCTGATGACGCCACGCGGCGAAATCCGGGGAGTCTTTGCTGTGCGTGCCTTCATCTCGACCGTTGGGGAGCACTATATATACAAAGTTACCCCCACATGGTTTTTTACCCCTCTCATTTTTACAGTCGAGACTCTGCCCGCTTGAGCCTCCGCTCCAGGTACTTCTCCGCTCTGTCTCCCCTTTGCGACTCTTTCCTTCCAAGGGCTAGAGTAGCCTTCCTCTTTCTTTTTCCTTTCTTCCTTGCCATTTCTTTGAGCTCATGGCTAGGACGTCCCCACGAGGTAGTCGGTCGGGTGAGCCGACCGAAGACACTCGGTCGTCCCCGGAGGTGGAGGCTTCTTCACTTTCGGGGCTGAACGTCGATCGGCTCCGGGAGCAGTACTGCGTCCCGGAGCAGATTCGGCTGTTCGCCCCTGGCGTCGATGGTCGGGTTAATAGCCCGCCCGAGGGTCAGGTGGCCTTCTATCTGGAGGATCTCCGGGCCGGCCTTCGATTCCCGATTCCGGAGTTCGTCCGGAACGTTCTGGACTATTACGGGTTATGCCCGGCACAACTTGCGCCGAACTCGGTTCGGCTGATAGTCAGCTTCGCCCTCCTGTGTCGGCTTTTGCCGACCGAACCTCGGATCTCTCTTTTCTGAGTCTTCTTTGTCCTCCGCCCTCACCCTAAAGCCCGAGGGTGGTGGTATTTCATTCCTCGGAAAGGGCTCTCTTTCATTACTGGTCTTCCAACATCCATTCACGGATGGAAGAATCAGTTCTTCTTCACGTCGTCCTCTGCCCCTTGGGGGTTTCCAGTCCGTTGGGGGAACCCCCGAACCGATCCAAATGAGAACAGTCGGGTGGAGGTCGACGATCGGGAGGACTTCCATCGGCTAAAGGATATCTCGGTGCCGAAGCAGAGCGAGCTCGTCACCGAGCAGGCCTTGTACGACGCCGGCCTTAGCCCGGTCCCCCGTTTAGGTCGGTTTGCATTCTCCCGACGTCTTCATTTTCTTTTCTGTCTTCTTCTTTAGCTCTAACCTTTCGTCGTCTTTTTCAGATATGCCGCCGAGGACGCGACTGTCGGCAGCCGACATACGTCAGCACACCGTGAGGAAGAGGCCGGCGGCCGGTGCCGGACCGTCACAGCCTCCCAAGAGGCCCCGCGTGGTTCCGCCGAGCGAGCCACCCAGGTCGGAGTCGGAGCCGGTGATCGCACTGTCGGTGCCGACAGTGCTTGTTGATGCCCCGCCCGAGGGAGCGTCAGTCGGGGTTGCTGCTTCGCCCGACCGTCGAGCGGCCGACTCTGCCGGGGGCACGCCGACCGCCCAGCAGACTCCGGAGGTTCGGGAGGAAGTCCGCGAACCGGGGCTGCCGACGCATGCCACCGCCGCGCCGTCTGCCGAGACTCGGTCGGGCTCAAGCTTGCCGTCAATCTCCGACGTCAGGGCCTGGACGGCAAGCCGAGGTAAGGCCCCAATGGCGTCGGGTGACGAAGGTCGATCGGCGGGTGGGTCGGCCGACTTTCTGCTTCCCGAGGGTGCGTCGGGCCTGGCCAACCACGACTTGGCCAGGAGACTATGCCAAGCACTCCTCCTTCCCGCCGACATCGAAGCGATGAAGAACCAGCGTGTTTCCGACATGCTGTCGTCCTTCTATCCGATGATGATCCGGGTAAGCTCCCTTTCCCTCTGCTTTTAATCGTAGCATCGCAAGTCCGGCTTACTAACAGTCGGCGCTTTTTTGTGCAGCTGGTCTTCAACATATCCGAGCTGGAGGCCGGATATCGGAAGTTTGGGGACATGCGCGCGGCCTGGAGAGATAAGGTCGCGAGCCTCGAAGCCGAGAAGGCCATCCTTCTCGACCAATTTCAACAGTCGGTCGACCGGGAGAACCGACTCGAGGGGGAGGTCTCCCGATTTTCGGAGGAGATCTCCGGACTCAAGGAGGCCAAGGCGTCGCTGGAGTCGGAGCTCAAATCGGCGAAGGATGATGCGGCCAAGAAGTCCCGGACCATCCGTCGGCTCCGACACGAGCGAGACAGTGTCGGCAAAGAGTTGGAGGGCGAGCGCGAGCAACTTCGGGCGAGTCTCGAGAACCTCGCCAAGGCCGAAGAGGGTCATGCCGCCGCTCAGGCCGACGCAGACGTTGCCAAAGCCGAATCAGAGTCGGCGAAGTTGGCTTTGGGTCGGGCGGTCGAGGTCTTCCGGGACTCAGAGGAGTACCGCGAAGAGCTCCTCGAGAGCGGCTACCTCTCGTACCAAGTCGGGTACGAGGACGCCCGGGAAGCCGTTCGGAGCTTGTACCCCGAACTTGACCTCAGCAACGTGGTTCTGCCAGGGTCGGAGGCCCCAGCTGCGGAGGAGACGGCCGGACCAGCGTCGGATGGTCTCTCCACCAGGGCGGAAGCTGAAGGCGTCGCAGAGCCGGTTGCCGAAGACCAGTCGGCTCCGATGGCTGAAGTCGGAGCGGATCTTCCGACCAACTCGCATCGTCGTCCAGTGGAGGACGTCGACTCCGATAATTAGTCGGTTTTATTTTGTCTTCTACTTTGCCTTGGATTGTAATTGGGCTCCGGCCTTTACCTTGTAGACTTTCCTTTGTTTATGGAAAAAACTTTTAGTCTTGAATGAATTCTTCTTTCGCCTTTTCCCCCTGTTTGCAATGCCAAACACGTCTGCAATGTCGAACGTTAGTCGCTGACTTAGTCAAGTCACCAACTCGCATAAGTCGGTAGGGCTTCAGCAACTTGTTCAGCTCCGAGGGTATTGTCGGCGTCCGGCGTCCGGCGTATTGTCGGGGAGACGATAGTAAGTCGGGTCCCCATACCCCTGCGTCGGGTTCGATGTTTTCCGACGTCCGGTGGTAAGCCGAATGTCGTTCAGCCGGCCGTTGGTCGGTCGGCAAGTCGTAGATGCGACAAAGGTCGCGTCGTGCGATAGACGGTGGTAAGCCGAACATCCTTCGACCGGCCGTAGCTCGGTCGGAAGTCGCGACAATAGTCGCGTGGGCTTTTTGCCTTTCTTCGGTCGGGGCCCGATCGGCCTGTCGGCCGACGGATTCTGCCCGAAAATTCGACCGTAGAGGGAGCATGAACTCCCGTTCATAAGAGTCCATCGGCCCTTTGTGGAGGTCCGACAAGTCGTCGAAGGAGTATTGACTCCCGTCGTTGTAGATGCATCGGTCCGCGTAAGGGGCCGATGTGTCGTCGGTGCCAGATCCGCGTCGGCGCGTCGGGGCTGAGCGCCGACCGGTAGTGGAAGAGTTAGAACTCCAATTTTTCAAACTGGACGTGTATTCCGACAATTGAATTACAGAATTCACTGGCAATACAGCTTCAAGTTGTCGGCGTTCCAAGTCCGGGGAATGGTTTTTCCCTCAAGGGTTTCCAGCCGATAGGCTCTCGGCCCGAAGGTGTCAGCAACCCTGTAGGGTCCTTCCCAGTTGGGAGCCAACTTCCCTTGGTCCAAGGGCTTCGATACCTCCGCCTTCCTCAAGACTAGGTCGCCAGGCCTGAAGAGCTTTGGTCTGACCTTGGCGTTGTAGTACCGGGCGACCCTCTGTCGGTATGAGGCCATTCGGATCTGAGCCTCATTTCGCAGCTCGGAGAGAAGGTCTAGGTCGGCCCTCCGACTTTCGGAGTTGTCCGGCTCGTGGTACCGCTCGACCCTTGAAGACGGCAGGCCAATCTCGAGCGGGATCACAGCTTCTGTCCCGTAGGTCAAACTGAACGGCGACTCTCCGGTCGGGACACGGGGGGTCGTTCGGTAAGCCCATAGGACGGAGCCCAGCTCGTCGACCCAGAGACCTTTGGCTTCGTTCAGTCGGGTCTTAAGTCCATGGAGCAAGGTTCGGTTCGTCACCTCAACCTCACCGTTGGACTGTGGGTGCCCGACTGAAGTTAGTCGATGACGGATGTGGAACCTGGCGCAGAAGTCCTTGAAGTCTCGGTTGTCGAATTGCCGTCCGTTGTCGGTGATGATGGTGTGCGGCAATCCGAACCTGAAGATGATGGACTTTTGGACGAAGTCCTCCATCTTCCGCTCGGTGATCTGCGCCAAGGGCTCGGCCTCGACCCACTTCGTGAAGTAGTCGATGGCGACAACGATGAACTTCCTTTGGCCCGACGCCGGTGGGAAGGGGCCGAGAATATCGACTCCCCACTGAGCGAAGGGCCATGGAGCGACAATGGGAGTGATTTGGCTGGCCGGTTGGTGCTGAATATTGGCATACTTCTGACATGGCTCGCACCTTCGGACCAACTCTGCCGCATCCTTCCTCATGGTCGGCCAGTAGTAGCCCTGTCGTAGGACCTTGAAGGCTAAGGACTTGCCCCCCAAGTGATTCCCACAAATTCCTTCGTGAACCTCTCGGAGGGCGTAGTCAGCGTCGGTCGGACCCAAGCACCTGAGCAGAGGGAGGGAGAACGACCTCTTGTAGAGTCGGCCGTCCACGATCACATATTGTGATGCCGACCATCGGAGTCGCTTGGCATCCGCGGGATCTTCGGGACTGGTCCCCTCGGACAGGTACCGGACGATCGGGTCCATCCAACTGGGTTCAGACGTCAGCTGCTGCACTTCTTCGACCCGATCGATGCTCGGCCGCTGGAGGTTTTCAACAAACGTCCGACCCAAAGAATCATAGGCCGACGTTGCCAATCTGGAGAGAGCGTCGGCACGGGCGTTCTCCATCCTAGGGATGTGGGAGATCTCGAAATGCTCGAGGCGGGCCACGAGATCCTTTACCTTCTGAAGATACTTGATCATGGTCGGATCTCGCGCCTCGAAGTCGCCCTTGACCTGCCCCACGATCAGCTGAGAGTCGGAGAATGCCCGAAGGCTGTCGACGCCCAGTTCCTTCGCCATCCTCAAGCCCGCGAGGAGTGCCTCGTATTCGGCTTGATTGTTGGAGGCCTTGAAGTCGAACCGGAGGGCGTATTCGGTGACTACCCCATCCGAGTTCGTGAGCAGGAGCCCGGCCCCGCTTCCCTGAGCGTTGGAGGCTCCGTCGATGTGAAGTACCCAGGTGGGGACCGAGTCTGGCTCAGAGACCGAACCATGTCCAGGGCCTTCAGCTCCCGACCTTCGGTCGGTCGTCGGGCACTCAGCGATGAAGTCGGCCAAGACCTGAGCCTTCAAGGCAGGCCTTGGTCGGTACTGAATGTCGAACTCGCTAAGCTTCATTGCCCACTTGGCGAGTCGTCCGGATGTGTCGGGTCGGCGCAGTACGGCCCTCAGGGGCTGGTTGGTGAGTACCACGATGGCGTGGGCCTGGAAGTATGGTCGGAGCCGTTGCGCGGAAATGGTCAGGGCGAAAACCATCTTTTCCGTCTCCGAATATCTTGCTTCGGCGCCGTGGAGCACTTTGCTGGTGTAGTAGATGGGCTGATGGGTTTGGCACTCGTTTTCCCGAATAAGCACCGAACTGATCGCCTCAGAAGATGTGGCCAAGTAGAGATACAAGGTCTCCCCGAACTGCGGCTTTACGAGCAGCGGCGGGGAAGCCAGGTACTTTTTCAGGTCTTCGAAGGCCTGTTCGCACTCATCCGACCAAGAGAAACCGTTCGCCCGGCGCAGGGTCTTGAAGAACGGGAGGCACCTTTCAGCTGATCGGAAAATGAATCGGCTAAGAGCGACGATTCTCCCGTTCAGCTGCTGGACCTCCTTCTTGGTGTTCGGATGACGCATGTCGAGGATCGCCTTTATCTTCTCAGGGTTGGCCTCGATCCCTCTCTGAGAAACGAGGAATCCGAGGAACTTCCCCGAGGTCACCCCGAAGGCACATTTGGTCGGGTTGAGCTTCATTCGGTGTCGTCGAAGGGTGCGGAAGGTCTCCTCGAGATCCTGAACATGGTCCGGGATCTGCGTGCTCTTTACCAGCATGTCGTCCACGTATACCTCCATGTTACGCCCGATCTGGTCTTTGAAGACCTTATTGACGAGTCGCTGGTAGGTGGCGCCGGCATTCTTCAATCCAAAGGGCATCACCCTGTAGCAGTAGAGGCCCTTGGGGGTCACGAACGCGGTGTGCTCCTCGTCTTCAGGCGCCATCCGGATCTGATTGTACCCGGCGAAGGCGTCCATGAAGCTGAGCAGCCGAAATCCGGACGTCGCATCCACCAGCTGGTCGATCTTTGGGAGCGGAAAGCTATCCTTCGGGCATGCTCGGTTGAGGTCGGTGTAGTCGATGCAGATCCTCCACTTCCCGTTGGCCTTCTTGACCATGACGACATTGGCGAGCCAATCGGGATACGTGGATTTCCGAATGAAGCCCGCTTCGAGCAGTTTGTCCACTTCTTCGTCAATGGCCTTCTGCCTTTCTGGGGCGAAGGACCTTTTCTTCTGCCTCACCGGTTTCATCGTCGGATCGATGTTGAGTCGGTGAGTCATTGTTTCTGGAGGGATGCCCGACATATCTGCTGCCGACCATGCGAATATGTCGGCGTTAGCCGTCAGGAGCTCCGCCAGTCGGTGGCGTTCGGCGTCGGGCAATTGAGACCCGATCCAAACTTTTCTGTCGGGATTTTCTCCTATCGGGATCGCCTCGAGCTGCTCGGCCGGCGAACCCCGCTCTTCCTCCTCCCGTGGATCCAGTTTGTCGATTGTCAGGGGATCCTTTGTCTCGTCGCTTTGGGCGGAGATTTGGAAGCATCGTCGGGCGAGCTGTTGATCTCCGCGCATCTCTCCGACCCCGTTTTCGGTCGGAAATCGAACAAGGAGATGGTACGTCGAGACGACCGCCCTGAGGGCGTTCAATCCGGGTCGCCCGAGTATGGCGTTGTAGGCCGAAGGAACTTGGACGACCGCAAAAATGAGGGAGACTGTGCTTTGCCGTGGTTCGGTTCCGACCGTCACGGGCAGGGTGATTTCTCCTTCTGTCGTGACGGTGTCTCCGGCAAAGCCGATCAAGGGCGTGGAGACCCCACTAAGTCGATCAGTCGGTAGTCACATTCGGAGAAGGTCGAGTAAAACAAAACATTCGTCGAACTTCCATTATCAACAAAGATTCGTTTTACATCATAATTGGCTATTGTCGCCGACACAACAACAGCGTCGTCGTGGGAGTCTGGATGCCCCGAACGTCGTCTTCCGAGAAGGTAATCACGTCGTCCGGGCGCGGCCTTTTTGTCGGCTCCCCCCCTGTAGACGTCCCCGATCCCAGCCGCTTGGAGATCATATTGATGACTCCAGCCGTCGGCTGGTTAGTCGGCGCCTCTTCAGTCGGCTGGGGGCGTCGATCGGCAGTCGGTCGGGTCGGCGGACCCTTTCGAAACTTGCCGAGATACCCTCGACGGATGAGATTTTCGATCTCATCCTTCAACTGGATGCATCGCTCGGTGTCGTGGCCGTGGCTCCGATGGAACCGGCAGTACTTCCGATGGTCGAGGCCCTTTGCCTTCAGAGGCGGAGGCCGTCGCAGGTATTCTTTCCCTTCGATCTCCATCAAGATCTGCGCACGAGGAGCGGAGAGAGGATGTAGGAGTCATACCTGGGACGCACCGACCTCGGAGTCTGTCGGCGGGGTGATTTTTGGATCTGTCGAGGTGGAGAAAGCCGACTACCGGCCGGGGCCTGCTTGGTTCGGCGGGCTCCCGACCTTTTCTTCGCTTCTCCTTCGGACCCCTGGGCTCGACCAGGCGCCGGTCGGACGCTCCTTCGTCCGCGCGCATATACTTGTATGCGCGCTCCAGTAGCTCGACGTACGTTCGGGGGAGGGTCTTGTCCAGAGAATAAGTAAATCGGGAAGACCTCAGGCCCCGCTTCATGGCTGAAACCGCCATGTCTTCGTTGAGGTCCCGGACCTCGAGCGTGGCCGCGTTGAATCGCGCCACGAAGTGTCGGAGCGTCTCGTTTTCCCCCTGCTTGAGGGAGAAAAGGCTATCCGACGTTCGCGGCGGCTTTCGGCTGGTGCTGAAATGGGCCACGAACGAGTGCTCGAGCTGCGCGAAAGAATGGATGCTGCCCGATCGAAGACCGGAGTACCAAGCCCTGGCAGCCTTGCGAAGTGTGGCGGGGAAGCCGATGCAAAAAAGAGCGTCGGTTGCCCCTGGATCGTCATGAGAGCTTTATAGCTCTCGAGGTGGTCGACCGGGTTGGTGGAGCCATCGTATGGCTCCACGTTCGGCATTTTGAACCGACTGGAAATCGGCTCATCGAGGACCAGTCGAGAGAGAGGCTGGGCGGTCTGGAAGTCGACGTCGTTCGAAGACTTCTGGCCGTCCATCTGCAGTTGGGCGAGTCGGCGGTCGATCTCCTCGAACCGTCGCTCGTAGTCGTCCGCTCGTCGATGCTGGGAGACCCCGGGAGTGGAGCCTCCGGAAGACTCTGAAGGAGAGGCCGACGGTGTGCGCGGCCGCTTCTCCTTCCTCGCCCGTTCCAACGGGGAAGGAGATGGCCGCTGAGACCGTCGGTCGTCGCGCCGTGGTCGCCCCTCCTCCTCTCCGTGGGAGCGCTGTTGAGAGCGCTCGCTTGGAGGCGACAGGGGTCGGCGCGGCCGTCGCGGCTGCTCCTGGAAGGCATGGGTCGGGCCGCCGGTTGTTGCTGGAGGCTTTTGACTGCGTCGGTCAGTACGGTCATCTGCCGTACGATGGCCGCAATCTGGGCCTCCGTGGTCACTGCAGGGCGCGGAGAGCTAGGCTCCGCCACCGGTGGGGGCGGGGAGGCTTCTTCCCGGCGGGAAGAACGCCTTGCCGACCCAGTGACTCTCGATCGTTGAGCTCTTGTCTTTGTCATGCCTCCCCTACCTGGCGCGCCAATCTGTTGCGGCCAATCGCCTCGTCGCCCGATCGCCGGAAGCGTGCACCTGCAAAAGGAAGTCCGCACTGACCGGAGGCGGCTCCGGCGGGGACCCTCCGACGGTCAAGTCAGAGAGGTGACTGGGCAACAGTAAAATGCAGACAGAGAGCTCTGAGAGGGAGAGAGAGAGAAAGAGGAGCGAGCCTGCGTATGTGGGAGAGAAGGGCGGATCGACCTTTTGCACTGTTGCCTTCCCCGGTATATATAGTGGAGCACGGTATGCGCCGTCATTAATGGCGCGGAAAGTGAGGAACTGTCAACTCACTGTAGACTGTCAGAGCCGCCGTGGAAATGTCATGTCGCCGTGTGGCCGTCTAGTCACCAGGGTTGACCTCGCTCTCGACGGGACAATGCCCCTGGGGAACTGTGCCGCATGTCCGTGTCAGAGCTGACAAGGTCTGGCGGCTGTACGGTGATGGAGGAGACGGCCGACCCTTGGTCGGTGGCCAGCAGAGTGGCGTCGGGTTCCTCCGTCAGTCGGCGAGTTTCATGTGAGTCGGCCTCTGGGCTGGTCGGTCGGGAAAGGATACGCCCGACATACCTCCAGTCGCGATCAGGCCATTGAAAAGCCGTCGGTAGCGTCCGTTAGTCGGTCACCTCCGGCTTTCAGTCAGAGACGGTCGGTCGGGCCGCCAGCCGGTCGGGCCCTCCGATAGTCGGTCGGTCGGTTTCCCCCAACAAGTACTATAGCAAAACAGTACGGTAATACCATGGCACGAGGGATAAAACAGTCTTAGCCATGTTATGAGTGGATTATATTGTAACCACCGGTAAAGCCATTTTGTTTTAATTATGCTTAGTTTACCTCTGTTCCGATAGCTTTATGTTTGTTTATATAAGCTTGTTTTTTCCCCTTTTAATCCTAGTTAGTAGTTTGTATATATTTGTCTTGCTTTATTAAATCATCTACATAGTTCAACTTGTGGTTCAACTCCTCGGTTCAAACCGTTGGATATATGGTATAAGCATGCAATATCATGTACTAAATAGCTTGCTTCGAAAGGTTTTAGAGCCAAGTGTTGCTTTTTGAGGGGGAAGTAATGGTATATAGTCTGGTTAAGATCTATAGGAGCTCGTGGATGCTCGTTGTGTCCATTTAAGCCGAGAGAGCGTGTTAAAGACTTTTGCAGATTGGTATGTATGTATGTATTTATAAGAAATTGTAGATTGCAAAACTTAAGGACAATCATTTAGTCAAATGAGATTGAAAGTTTCTGGATGAAAGTTTAATTTGGCTCTTCTTAATTTTATTCATTTTTTTAGTACTTTAATATTTATATTTTAGTTATAAACAAATAATTAGATGCCTGACTCGAACTATAAATTTGATCTGACCCTATCTCTGTACTAACCCGAAAATTTTGAGTCTGATCACAAATCACACTTGACCTTAATATTGCTCAATTAACCATCGACTCCACAATCTTTTTTATAGAGCCGACCTGATCCAGTAGTAATAGGTTGGTTATAGGTCTAAAATCATGATCCAAGCATAAAACTGAATTGGATCTGTTGTGGTGTAGAAGAAAAGACATCATAAAAGGTGTTTAGGTGGAAGGAGCCCCACAATCTATGGAGGGTGATGTCCTCCTTCTAGCACTAATATTGCAGTCAAGGGCTCATGGATCGGCATGTGAGGTATTGTCCATTTTGATCTATGCCCATAGTTCGGGAGCTATATGGGCCATTTTTGGACCTCACGGTTTTGCTCTTTAAATAGTGCCTCATGTGGAAAGGATGGTCTCTTCCTATATAAGTTAGATTTCTCCTTGAATCCAACCAATGTGGGACTAATAATGTCCTTCTTTCTACACCACAACATAGTCTCCCAGTCAAAGGAGAATCTGTGTACTTTACAGACTGTATCTATGTACTCCCATAGAATAATGTTTAGGCAGAAAGAGCCCCACAGTCCATGGAGGGTGATGCACCTTTCCTCTAGCATCAATTATTAATCCCATATTGATTGGAGTCAAGGAGAAATCTAGCTTATATAGGAAGGGACCATCTTTTCTACGTAAGGCGCCTTTTAACGAATAAAACCGTAAGACCCAAAATGGCCCATACAAGTCCCGACTATACGCTGTAGGCCAAATCGGACAACACCTCACGTCCTGAGCCATGAGCCCTTGACTGCAACAATAGTGCTAGAGGAAGGGCCCTCCAATAAGACAGAGTCTCCCCTGATTAGGGGGGCTACTGTTGTGGGGGGTTTGGTCCCACATCAGTTGTGAGTCAGGTGTATTCTACTTTATATCCCTCAAAAGGTACCTCACGTGGGAAGAAGAAGTCCCAGATCTCGCAGTTGATCTCTCTAGTATCGAAAAGTATATTTGTTATTGAAAAATATTAAAAGGAGTCCAAACTTTGTGGGGTGCTGAAAGAAGTCAGTTTCCATGATAATAAAGCTAGTTAAAAAGAACCACCGAAGGAGCGGCCTAGTAGAACAGGCCTTTGCTTCCATACAAGTGATTCAAATTGGAGTCTCGATGAATGTCGGGGCTTCAATTAAATGGCAGATCACGAATGATCGTAAGGAAGTTGATCCTGACGATCTGATATGAGTATTGGAAGTGGTATTTGATCCACTAGATCTCGATGGTGCTAGAGTGACGTACTCACTCGTTGGGTTCACCCATATGATGGGGAGGAAATGCTCTTCTTCAAATTTGCTTCCCATATGGCCACGTTGGGATGTCCCCTCCAACTCCTTTTCTTTATCAAAAAAAAAAAAGCTGAAAAAAGTACGTATGTAAATTAATCTAAACTTAGAATTTTTAAGATAATTCATAATATTTTAGATTGCCTCGTTGGGCGCTACTAGCGTAACAACCAGCATTTATCTAGCCATTGGGAGGCTGCATTGGGTTGAAGTTAGAGTTCCAGTCATGCACACATGTGCCTTCATAGGTTCTTTTCGTCTTCTTCTTTCTTTCCAAGAGATGAGCCCCCCCTTCTTTCGTACATGTAAGTTGATAATCAAAACAAAGCAAACATTAGAAATTAGGTAATTTTAAATACCATGATTTGCAGGTTACTATAATTTTCCATATGTAACAAAATAAAGAAGAAGAAAATTCGAACATTATATTCTCAATTCGCTAATTTCTTGCAAGCTTTCCCTAGACCACATTTTCTTCATTTAATCATGTTATGAAGCAATAACCTCTATTGGTGCAGAATTCCGCCGACGCTGGAGAAGCTGAAGTCGAGAGGATCGCGGCCGCCATCGGGACCTGCAAAGAAAGTCTAAATCGGAGTTGGAGGTGCTCCGACAAGATCCTCCGACGCTCAAGTCAGTACTCTGCTTCAACAGAAATGGAGCACTCGAATGGGATTTTAGCAGAGTTTCGAGATAGAGTTCAGAGCTTAGAGGAAAACGTATCTGGGGAGTCTCTTTTATAGACGGGGAGCGTAACTGCTTGACAGCGACGTCCGTAATTGCCTGGTAGTGGGCCGTTCAGGGCCACGTAGAGTTTGTTACGGAGAGTGGAGTGGTGTCCGTTGTCGCGATTTGCCAGGAAGTGGTGGGACCACGTGGAATCTGTTACAGAGAGTGGAGTGGTGTCCGTTGTCGCGACTTGTCAGAGAATGGTGGGGCCACGTGGAGTTTGTTACGGAGGGCGGAGTGGGGTAGTGTCCGTTGTCGTGACTTGCGAGAGTTCGGGCCTGACGGCTGAAGCTCGACTGGGATGTCTGATGGAGCAGAATGACTCTCTATCTCAGTAATCTAAGAGAAGCTCGAATATTTTCGAGGTTGCTGATGAGTCCACTGTTGTCGGATGCCTTGGGCGCTGATGCTGCAGGCGGAAGTCATCTGCTGTAGAAGCTCAAACGGGGACATTCTGTTGGAGAAGTCCGGCAGGAGTCCGATTGCTAGAGGAGTCCGATTGCTAGAGAAGTCCGTCTGAAATTTATTTGATGTAGAAGTCCGTCTGAAGACTGTCCGCTGGAGAGGTCCAATTTTATGGAGAATCCAACAGAAGGTCGACCGATAGTGGAGTTCAGAAGGCGTTGTGAAAGTTCATTCGTTGGAGGAGTCTTGAGGACACTGTGAAAGGTTGACCGCTGGAGGAGTCTGAAATTCAATTCTATTGTAGAAGTTCGGACGGAGTCCGGTTCTTGTAAGAGTCCGAAAAGAGGCCACTTACTGTAGAAGCTCGGACGAAGACTGGTTACCGTGGAAGCTCAGATGAAGACTTCTTATTGTAGAAGCTCAGATGAAGTCCGCTTGCAATAAAAGTTCGAAGTAGAGATCCGGCTGATGGAGTCCATCCGTTGTAGAAGTTCGTCTGGGATCCATTCGCTGTAGAAGTTCGGACGGAGTCCGGCTCTTGTAGGAGTTCGGATGAAATTCGAAAGGCGATCGACCATCGTAGAAACTTGGATGGAGTCTGGTTACTGTAGAAGTCCTACTGTTGGAGAAGTTCGGACATTGACAAAGTCCGAAAGAAGTTCGGAGTAAAGTCGATCGTGGCAGGAAGAAGTCTGGAAGAGATTCAGAGGATAGTCGATTATTGTAGAAAGTCGGCTGATAATGAAGCCCATAGAGCATTTGGAGCAGTCCGGTAGACGACTGAAGGAGTTCATTATCGGAGAAGTCCGGATGGCACGATAGGAGTTTGTCCGTTGGAGGAATCTGGAGGGCACTATGGAAGGTCGACTGCTGGAGGAGTCCCGATGGTATTGTGGAAGCTCAGACGACCGAGGGAGTTCAGAAAAATGCCGTACAAGGTCGGAAGCCGGAAGAGCTCTGGGGGTGTCAGCCTCTTACGAACTTCGGTTGGGATTATTTTATATCCAACACCAGTCCCCCTACTTCCGAGTTCGGGTATCGAATGAAGTACAGAGAAATTTTTGCAGTCGAAGTTGTCTCCCTCGATTTTCGTACTCGATTGTGTCCAGATATTTTGGCGTTTGGCGCGCTGGTGCTGGAGTCTTTTCAAATCGAGGCGACCCGAAAAGATTTTTTCAAAATTTTCACTGGAGCGTTGCTCTAGGTACGGTGCAATAATGATTCTGTCAGTTATCAGCCGCCTTTAGCCGCCTGCCATGATGAGTGGGCCACGCGGTGGTTATAGATTGGCCAGAGGAGATCTGCAGTCATTATTGCATTGGACCCCATTGTCTATTTAAACCTGCCCCCTCCTTCAGGGATTTCACTTTGCGTGAAAATTCTGTTGGAGCCCTTCTTCTTTTCCGAGAACTTCATCTTCCTCCAGCGTGTCCCTCTCAGTTTTAGGCGCTCTTCGGATCGATCCCCATCACCCTTGCTACCTTCCTGCATCTTTCGGACCAGCTTAGGTTAGTTCTGGAACCCCTCTCTTTCTTGTTCTTCTTTCGTTTTTTATCCTTCGTGTTACGCCCGTTCGGTTTCTCCGCGAGCGCTTTGTTTCTTATTTTTTCCAATTTTTTAAAAATTTTTTAGGGTTTTCTCTTGATTCAAAATGTCTTCCAACACTTCCTCCTCTAGCAGTTCTAGGAGTTTGTCCATTCCAGCTCCCCAAAATCTTAGTTCCATAGATGAACCTCGTTCGATCTTTGTACCAGACACCATTCCTAGCACTCCAACTTTGGATGAACTCTCGCTGATCAGGATTCAGTACGGAGTTCCTCCGGAGTACGAGTTTGAGCTTTTCGGGCCAACTGACCGGGCTAGCGCCCCTCCTCCTGGCCACTTCTACTTATATCAGGAAGCTTTCCGCACCGAATTTCGACTTCCACTTCCCTCTTTTGTCGTTGCTCTTTTCTAAGCTGTGCCGGTCTTCCTTCATTGCAGATATGGATGCAGACGCAGCTCGGATGCTGGCCAAGGGTCTCAAGGCCCACAAAAGGAAAGGCGCTGCATCCTGGGGGGCGGCGAAGAGGGCAAGGGTAGAAGAGACGAGCTCGGCCGCGTCTTCTCAGGCGGCCATTGCCGTCGACGCCCCCTTCCGACGTCGAGCCCGCAGTCCCTCGAGCTTCTCCAAGAAGCCCCCGACCGAGGTCTCCGCTCCAGAGTCTCGTCCCGCGGAGGTGTCGGGAGCCGAAAGGAGGAGGAGGAAGAAGAGTTGGCCCGCAAGAGCCATAGCAGCAGGGCTGCCATCGAGGGGGCCAACGGCTCCAAAGAGGATCCGGGGGAGAATTCCTTCAATAATAGGGATTTAATAAAAAGATTGGTCGACGGGTGCATCCTGACTTCTCGACGGGCTTGGGTGGCACCTCCTTGGGCTTGTGGCGTGGAAAGACACGGCCGTGCTTCGCCTTGATCGTCTAGAGCCCGTGCCTGTGGTACATCTTCGACCGCGAGTACTTCTCGATCCCGTGGATGAGCTCGGGATTCCTGTTCGAAGCTCTCAGTTTCCTTGGTGCCATGGAGAGCGAAGGAAGAGTGGAGGGGAAGAAACCCTAGAAATGGAGGAGGGACGGAGGCCGGAGAAGCCAAATCCTCCATTATTCACTAGATCAAAGTTTTTGAGAAAATTTGGCCCTCACAAGCTTTGATCGCTAGGCCAAGTCAAATGACGAATAAAAGGATTTAATCTGTAGGCAAGTTATTAACTAGCCATGGTGACCACTGCGAACACCATCCATCGTGATTGGTCAGCAATTTGTTGCCAAACATGATGGATTGGTTGGCCATGAATTTACCAAATCAGTGGATGCGAGGCCGATGAACTTTTTGCTCGCAATTACAACCGGAAACGTTTTCTGTTAGAGGGAACGTTTTGCTCAACATTTTTCCAAAAGTTTCCCTCCACGTGCTTGCCTTTTGACAATGCATGTTGAAATCCTTTGCTCGTATATCGGAAAAAGAGGGATCTTTGAAGCCACTTTGGGATATTGAGGTGGTTGAAAAAAAATCTTTAACACACAAGTAGTTCAGCATGAATGTAGAATAAGCACCTTGCTAATATTTTAATTAATATTTATAATTTTTTAATTATTATTTTTAATTTTTAAATATTGAGTTCATAATTAAAAATTTTAATGGGTCTGAACGGTCAGATTCAGATGACTATAAAAGGATCACGTTGAACCTAATCAAATATCTATGAAAAAATAAAATCAATATTTTATTTTCTAAAATTCTTTCTCAGCTTAATTTTTAATTTTTTAATTTCTATTTTTTTTACTATTTCTATTTATTTTGCTTGGTGCTGAAAGGATATTTATTAACCTCTTTCGTGTTAGCAGGCGAAGAATTTATTTTTTCAGATTTTTTTGTACGAGGAACAGGTGGGAATACACCTTAGCACCATGCTGCACATCCTTTCAAATTTGTCAATTATACTTTTTATTTATTTTTGTGATTTTCTAAAAGTCATCTATCTGCAATAAGAGAAAACAATAAAATTTGTTAGTTTTCTTATATTACATTCGGAGTTTTTTAAGCTTTATTCTAACATTTCCCTCATCAAATATATGAGCTTTCCGAGATATATATAACTTGGATGCACAGAACTTGAATATCCAAAGCTCTTCTTATTCAGGTATGATTACTGAGAAACTGTAGCCCAGATGCAAGTTCCGTGTTAAATAAGGAATAACGTGAAAGGACACCCACTTCTACAATTGTTTGATTGTGCTGCTTGCCATTATCTACAAGAGAGAACAAAAGCAAAGTAGGATATTATGTGCTGGTATTGAAGCATATTTCACATGAACTAGCTCCCGTAATCTTTGGACAGAAATTCCAATGACAAGTTTCAGGGCATTACATATCACAAGTAGCTTTTGCTTTTTTCTCACCATTTTACGTACAAACACACACACACACACTCACAAGAAGGAAGCTTCCGGTTCATCAAACGCCATCTGAATTGTGGGATCTAAAAACATGATTAATGATAAAATATTTGGAGAAGAAGAGAAAAAATTAGAGAGAAAAGAAAGAGAGAAGGAGCTTTATTATCTCTATTTTGATTTTATTTAATATATTTCACAGGTTATTTATACTGGTATACAGATTTCGAAAATGAAAAATAATAACCACCGATACAGAATGAAGCTAACAAAGAAAAATGATATAGAATAATTTTAATAAAAAAATACTATGGGATCGCATTAATAAAAAAATATTATGAATTGTTATATGATCTCTAAAATCATGTGATCATCTAAAATCATGTGATCACCTAAAATCATTCTAACACTCTCCTTAAACTCAATATGATATTGTAGATGCCAACTTAAGTTTGAAAATTAGATCACGTATACTCAAAAGCTAGTATGATAAATTAACATATCTGCTGATCTGACTGATGGAGATGATGTGACTGTGAGAAAATACAGAAGGTGACGGTCATAGTAAGACCGATGCTCAAAGAGAAAGAAACTGAAGGTTGATGATTCTTTCTAACAAAAACACTACAAGAGAGAAGGTCAGCACTCAAAAAGAAGGCAGTCGAAGGTTGATGATCTTTCTAGACAAAAATATCATAAGAAAGAAGGTTGATACTAAAAAAAAAAGCAGTTGGATGCTGATTGTCTTCATTGACGAAAATACTATAGAAAAGAAGTCGATGCTCAAAAAGAAGGAAGTCGAAGGATGATGATTCTCGTATATAAAAATTCTACGAAAGAGAAGGTCGATACTCAAAGAGAAGATAGTCGAAGGCCGATGATCCTCATAGATAAAAATACCGTAGAAGAGAAGGCTTGCACTCAAAGAAAAGACAACCAAGGCCGATGATCCTCATAGATAAAAATACCGTAGAAGAGAAGGCTTGCACTCAAAGATGAAAAGAGAAATTCGCCATGCAATGATGAAAAGAGAACCAAAGATCTGAAGCTAAGAAAAAAAGCGATCGACGGGAGTTGCAGATTCATCAGAAAAATAAAGAATCTTTGGATAATAATTTATCAAAAATAGATAATCTGCAGAACTACTGAAAATAAAGGATCTACAGGAAAATAGAGATCGATGGCTCCAATACTATGATAAAATATTTGTGTGTTGGGTGGATGTCTGGCCAGGACATCTCCTCCCAAGACCTTTTTCAGTACCACGCGATGCAGCAGGAAGAAAAAAGAAACAAAACAAAACAATCAAAATACGTGGATCAGCAATAAAAAGGCTCGCCTCTACGGGACATGCAAACTTCACTATGAAAAAGAAATTTTACAAGAGGAGATCTCATCCTCAACCCTCGTACACCCAATTTCTATCTCACTAAAAGTTTTCCTCACAAAAGCTCTCTTTCTTGGAAGACCCCCTGAACCCCTGAAGTGCCTGACGTCCGCTATCCAAAGCCTCTCCAGAGCCCTGCTCTTGCTTCTCTTCTCAGCGTCACAACCCTCTCTCTCTTCTTCGGGTTACGTACGGCGCATCCACTGGAGAAAACCAAAACCACCACCTCTCTGTTTACTGTTCCCAGCCTTTTATAGGGCTTAAACCTAATTAGAGAGGGATTAGAAATCCTAGACAAAGCCAAATAACCCCCTGGACTGTCGGATCAATATCGGGAGCCACCCACGCCGTCGGATTGCGCTCCAGTCCATGAAATAGTATCGTGGACCGCAAGAAATGCATGAAAAATACCCACACTGTCCACAGGCCCAGCTGTGGACCGCTCGGTCTATGGTGGACCAGGGTACAGGCCCAAGCAAGACGCCTGGGCTTGGGTCGGCCCGCGTGCGGGCCCGCGCACGGGCTGAGCCGCGCGCCCGCCTGGGCCGCACGTCCCGCACATTGGCCCCGCCTGGGCCGCACACCGCCGCCTGTGGCTGCGCCGCCGTCGCTCCGCCGGCCCGCCGCCGGCCGCCGCCGGTCCTCCGCCGCCTCGGCTCTCGTGCCGACTTCAAAAGCTTGTATCTCCCCCATCCGAGCTTCGTTTGAAGTGATCTTGATCTCGTTAGACTCCATTTTTCACCGCGAACCTCGCTGTGGGCTTAATGTGGATTGAATCTCAAGATATCAAATCCTAACAATCTCCACCTCGACTCGATATTCGGCCTCCTCCAAACTTCGAGAGCTTCTGGATCTCCTCGCCCCCATGCCCTGGGGTAATTATCTGCTGATCATGGATAGGCAAACATAAGAGTCGAGCCAGGCTGCTTGATCCCATCTCCGTCGTATGCTGTGCTCCTCCAGACCTGAGAACTGCTTGGGGCATCGTCCTGCGGAAATAAGAATCTCACCTTGCGACGTCGCCTCTCGTCCTCCCGAGTCACCTGTTTCGTGCCTGATCCGCCTCCACCTGGAGCTCCACCTCGCTCTGGGCTCCACCTGGCTCCCGAAGCTCCACCTCGCACTGGGCTTCCTGCCAGGTAATAATGTCCTATGCTCCCCTTCTTTCCCTCCAGTACAATCCTATCGCCGCATAGCACCATCAGGATTCCTCCACCAGCTACCGTCCTGTAGCCTCTCGAATTCAGTCTGCTAAGTGAGATAAGATTCTGCCTGAAATTGGATATGTATCGAATCTCCCCCAATATCCTCACTGCACCATCATGCGTCCTCCAGCTGACTGTCCTAATGCCTCTGATCGCACAGTTCAATCCATCCGACAGATATATAGTGCCCTCACTATTCTTCAGGGAGTCAAACTGCTCCTCTCTGCAACATACATGATAGGGGCATGTAGAATCTAATATCCACTGCTGGGAAGAAGTAGATATCTCGTCAGATATCTCCAGAATATCTTTATCTGAATTGCTGCCAGCCGTCGCTACAGCAGCCATCATCCGATTTTTGAGTTGAAGACAATCTTTGGCTAGATGCCCCAACTCCTCACACTGGTAACACTTGATTTTGCTCAAGTCCCTCCTGAACTTAGACCGCCCTCGTTGCGATCTCCTGTCATTCTGTCTACCGCCTCCTGCTCCTTCAGAAGCCATCAAAGCTGAGCTACCGCCATCTGAGCTCGAAGCTGGGTTCTCCCTCCTGAAAACTTCATTCTGGAGTATCGCCGCGGTGACCTCGTCCATCTTGATGGTGCTCTTCCCCACTAGAAGAGCAGTCACCAAAGACTCGTACGAAGGAGAAAGCGACGCCAGCAAAACCAATACCTTGATCTTCTCCTCAATATTCTCACCAATGCTGAGGAGGTCGGTGAGGATCTTCTGGAAGTGGCTGAGATGCTCCTGCACGCTCTGTCCCTCAGCCATCCGCAGTTGGTAGAATTGCCTCCAAAAGAAAAGAGTGTTGGTGAGAGACTTTACCATATACAACTCTTCGAGCTTCAACCACAGTACCGTCGGAGAAGTCTCGCTCAGTACATGGATCACCACCTCATCCGTCAGGTACATGCGGATGGTGCTCACCGCCTGCATCTGTAGTCATTTCCAATCCCGCACCTCCATGGTGGTCGGCTTCTCATCACACACGAGAGCATCGATCAACTCCTGTTGGATGAGCACATCTTTCACCCTTGCCTGCCACAAGGAGAAATTACTCTTACCATCGAACTTGTTGATCTCCATCTTGATTGTTCCTGTCTTCTCCATCTTTAGTCTTGCTCACCACCGCTGCAAACTGCATCCTTATACCACCTTGCTCTGATATCACTTGTTGGGTGGATGTCTGGCCAGGACACCACCTCCCAAGATCTTTTTCAATATCACGCGATGCAGCAGGAAGAAAGAAGAAACAAAACAAAACAATCAAAATACGTGGATCAGCAATAAAAGGGCTCGCCTCCACGGGACATGCAAACTTCACTATAAAAAAGAAATTTTACAAGAGGAGATCTCATCCTCAACCCTTGTACACCCAATTTCTCTCTCACTAGAAGTTTTCCTCACAAAAGCTCTCTCTCTTGGAAGACCCCCTGAACCCCTGAAGTGCCTGACGTCCGCTGTCCAAAAGCTTCTCCAGAGCCCTTGTTGCTCCTAGATTGATTTTGATGACTACAAAAACAGTTTGAAGGGATACAAATATTTTTTATGTGAAAAAGACCTTATGCTCTACAGGGGCAAAATCGTAATTTCATCAAAACTCTGATTTGATAGCATCATCATGTAGAACAAATGATATGTAATCTATTGGTGAAAGTTTCATGATTTTTGGACTTATATTTTTGAAGTTATAAAGGTTTGAAGTTCATGAGTCGACTCATGAGTCAACTCATGAAACTATGAGCTGATTGGCACGCAAAGATTAGCCATGGCACGCTGGTTTTCTGGCTTGGCACGACCTGTGAGTCGACTCATGAGTCGACCCACAAGGCATGAGTCGACTCATGAGTCGACCTCTGCTGTTTTGGGCCAAGAAAATCCAGAAACCCAATCTCTGGACTTTGCAACAGAGGTCGACTCATGAGTCGACCCCTGAGGCATGAGTCGACTCATGAGTCGACTCATATGACGGGATTTGCCTGTAACGGCTAGTTTTTGGCCAGATTTGGTTGCTTTTAATGCTCACTTTTTGTGCTCTAACGGCTCTTTTTCTGCCTAGTTTGTTTTCCCTTGTCTCTTAAGGCTATAAAGGGTTCAAAAGATGGAAAACAAAAAGAAGAGATCCAAATATCCAAGAGGCATTCAAGTGATTTGAAAAGAGAAAATCAAGAGCATTCAAGAGGGCATTTCAAGTGCATTCAAGAGAGAGTTTCTCAAGCCAACTTCTCAACCTCATTTAAGAGCTCATTCACAGCCTTCAAGAAGCCTTCAATCAAGCTCACCAACTCCTCAAGCATTTGCTTCATCTCTCATCCACTTTGAGAAAATCCAAGAAGGGCTTCTTCAGTTGAGTAAAGCGTATTTATTGTTATATTCGCTCACTTAAGGAACTATTCTTGTACTTAATTTGTGCTCTAAACTGAGTTTATCTTGTGAGCAATTGTTTTTGTTTGGAGGGTTTCCAAAACAAGGAAAGGTTGATCCGAACCTGAAATCGGAGTGTGTGGGTCGGCTTGTACCCGGGAAACAAGTGGACTAGCTTGGGATAGCTAGTGTCGGAGTTTTCGACGGTTGTATTCGGGTTGAATACAAAGTTTAGTGGATTGGAATTCCCAAGTAGGAGCTTGGGGAGTGGACGTAGGTGCAAGGTTGGCACCGAACCACTATAAATAATTGTGTTTGTGGCATGCTTTATTGTTTCTCTCTAATTCTCCATTATATCCTTGCATTCTTGTTTTAAGTAATTAATCTCAAACCAAAGTATCTCTCTTCATTCATCAAGCTTTTGATATATAATTTTTACAAGTAATTAGTTAAGCCTAAAATTTTTAAAACCCAATTCACCCCCCCCTCTTGGGTTGCATAGCTGGGCAACAGCCCTGCTCTTGCCTCTCTTCTCAGCGTCACAACCCTCCTCTCTTCTTCGAGTTACGTACGGTGCATCCACTGGAGAAAACCAAAACCACTACCTCTTTGTTTACTGTTCCCGGTCTTTTATAGGGCTTAAACCCAATTAGAGAGGGATTAGGAGTCCTAAATAAAGCTAAATAACCCCCTGGACCGTCGATCAAGATCGGAGCCATCCACA